>NC_068374.1:35380749-35555749 GCF_023724105.1 Carassius gibelio | reverse complement strand
CCCTGCTGATCTCCAGGATGTTGTTTGGCACGTATCCCGAAGCGCCCGACACATTACGCACCTTCCACCACTGCTTCCTGTCGTCCAGCACCTGACGGCCAATCAGATCGACACGTCACGTGACACATCATCACCCACATCATCCTCCTCCTCTCGTCACGTACCTCCACCACCTCGTCTTTCATCACAGACAGCTCAGTGTTGTTTCTGGCCACAAAGTCGTATCTGGATTTGGCAAAGTTCCTCTGCGTCCGGCTGTGAGCCTCCAGGTTCCTGAAGATGAAGAGTCAAAAAAAACCTCCACAAATGAGACACGTTTGCCTTGTTTTTCAGTACAAACAGACTCATTCACTTGAGAAGCAAAATGACTTTTCTGAAACAATCAAAATGTGAAAAGATGCAAAAATAGGACAAAAACTTCCCAATTAAAACGGCTGTATTTAATCCCACTGCAAAGTAAGCTTAAAATCATGCATTCTTTGTTAATAGGCTTTCATTCCTTTGGCAAGCGTTTTTTTGCTCTTTTCCACCTTATTGCACAATTTTCTCAGGTTTGGAGCAAATACTTGTTTTGTTCCTATTTTCTAACGCAATGCTCTACCACTGAGCCACAGGAACTTTTTAAACTTTATTCCTCAATTAATTTAGCTTCTCAAGTAAAGTATCTTGGTTTAACAATGTTGGCATATTTTTACTGCAAAACAAGGTAAAAATACTGAGATGGAACATAATATTTTTGCAGTGCGATTCATTTAACCACAAGCTCGCTCTCTCTAAATGATGAATGTTGTTATTGACCGACTGCTGCCGCCGTGGAGGAGCGTCTCAGAGCGTCTCAGAGCTCAAGAACGAGACTGGAAGAGAGTCTTTACTTCGTTTGAAGACGCTTTAATAGAACGAGAGTTCAGGTAAGAGCTGAGAGGAGTTCGAGAAGCAGAATGAACCCAGAACAGACCCAGAAGCGTAGCGCGGTGAGCCGGTTCTCCAGGGCGTGCGGTGCGGTCGCTCGTACCCAGGAGGGCTTTACCTATCTACATGACGGCTGACCGCGTGTTTAAAAGCAGACACGGCCGTGTCTGGCTCCAGCAGATGCAAGCGCTTGTAAGAAGTGTGACTGTAGTCGTACCCGTCTGCACCGGGGAAGTCCTGGACCAGCGGCTGCTGTCGGGAGAGAAAAATGCTTTCACTTCACCATATACTTACAGCGTCACACTGTACGTGTTAAAGTTGGAAGTGCTTCTCACGTCTGCAGGTCTCTGAAGCTCGTTCTGCGCCGTGCCACGCCTCTCTGCCGGCTGAGCCACATCCTGATCACGAGACGCAAGCACCGGCGGCTCCCAGCCGTCCCGGAAACACAGCGTGTGCGGAGGAAACGGGTGATCCTTCGGCCACTCCAACCTACACACAAGACAAACATATCACAATACACATGCTTTTTTGGTCTGTTAAAATATTTAAATACCAGTTCGTTTTGTTTTGCTAAAATGTTTAAATATCGGTTGCCTTTGTTCTATTTAACAAATATCGGTGAGTTTAGCTCTAATAAGACACTTAATTTACTTAAATTGTTCTGTTAAGAGATTTGAATATAACGGATTAAACGGATTGTTTGATTAAAATTTAAATACCAGTTATTTTTGTTCTGTTAAAATGTTTGAATATCGGTTGGCTTTGTTATAATAAGACATTTAAATATTAGTAATTTTTGTTCGGTTGAGAGATTTGAATATAACAGAGTTAAATGTTGTTTGATTTTGTTCGATTAAAATATTTAAATACCAATTAGTTTTGTCTGCTAAAATGTTTTAAAACCAGTTTGTTTTCTTTTGTTAAGAGATATAAATATTGGTTGGCTAGTTCTATTTAGAGATTTAAATATCGGTCATTTTTGTTATAAGATATTTAAATATTAGTCATTTTTGTTCGGTTAAGAGATTTGAATATAACAGATTTAGATTTTGTTTGATTAAAAGATTTAAATATGTGAGTTTTGTTCTGTTAAAATATTTAAATACCAGTTAGTTTTGTCTGCTAAAATGTTTTAATATCAGTTTGTTTTGTTAAGAGATTTAAATATCGGTCAGTTTTGTTATAATAAGACATTTAAATATTAGTAATTTTTGTTCTGTTAAGAGATTTGAATATAATAGATTTAAATGTTGTTTAATTTTGTTCTATTAAAAGATTTAAATATCGGTGAGTTTTGTTTTTGTTCTGTTAAGAGATTAAAACATAAGTTGGTTTTGTTCTGTTAAAATGTTTAAATATTGAACACTTTTGTTCAGTTAACAGATGTAAATATTTGTCAGTTTTGTTTTGTTAACATTTAAATGTTATTTGATTTTGTTTTATTTAGAGATTTAAATATCAGTCAGTTTTGAACTAATAAGACATTTAAATTTTGGTTGGTAAGTTTTGTTCTTTTACGAGATTAAAATATCGGTCATATTTGTTCTATAAAGACAAAACTGTCTATAAAAGGCATACAGTCTATAAAACTGACTGATATTTAAATGTTTTAAGCAAACAAAACCAACTTATTTAAATATCAGTCGGTTTTGTTCTGTTAACAGATTTAAATGTAATTCAGCTTTGTTTTAATAAGACATGTAAATGTTGGTTGGTTTTGTTCTGTTAAGAAATTATACGTTTTTATTCAGTTAGGAGAATTAAATATAGGCAATTTTTGTTTTGTTAAAATACTTAAATATCGGTTGTTTTGTTCAAGTTAAATATTAGCAGTTTTTGTTTGGTTAAGAGATTTAAATATCGGTCGTGCATGTGCTGTAAAAATTTAAACATCAGTCGGTTTGGTTCAATTAAGAGATTTAAATGTTGTTTGATTTTATTACATTTAAAAGATCTAAAAATCTGTCAGTTTTTTTATCTTTAGAGATTACTAGTTGGTTATGTTCTAATAAAATATTGAAATATCACTTTTGTTCTGCTAAAATGTTTTAATATCGGATGTTTAGACTTAAATATCGGTTGGTTTTGTTGCTTTGTTAAATTTTAAGATTCATCAGTTTTTTACTAATAAGACATTTAAATCTAGGTTGGTTTTGTTCTTTTAAAAGAGATTAAAATATTGGTTGTCTTTGTGCAGTTAGGATAATTAAATATCGGTTGGTTTTCTTTTGTTAAGGGATTTAAATGATGTTTGATTTTGTGCAATGAAAATGTTTAAATATCGGTCAGTTTTGTTCTATTGAGAGACCTTCCAGTACCTGCATTTGGTCCATCCGTCTCCCAGCGTGACCCACAGGTGTCTCTCTTCCACCGAACCTGCCACGTGCAGGAAGTCAATGGCTTCTCTGGTGAGGAGAGGAACGATCACGCTTTTAGCTAGATCCACCCCTCCAGACGTCTGGATTACCTGAGACACACACACACACACACAAATGTCAGTCTGACAGAACAACCGTTACACACACACACACACGATCAGAAGACACACCAGTCTGAGAGGATTGAACAGGAAGTGGACCAGATCCACAGCGCTGGGGTTCTGAATGTGGTTCTTCAACTTCCCCTGGAACGACAAACAATAATCACATCACAGATAATCCAAATGAGATTTTCCTGTTTTTGGGAGAGGGACCTGGATGCCGTCACTCACCAGCAGGTTGAAGGCGTGTTTGAACTTCTGGAAACAGTCGATAAACTCATCCTGAGACGGAGGTTTAGCTCTAAGCGTCAAAACCCCCTCTGATTGAAGACACACAGCAAACACACTCATGACACACTGACGATGAGGATGACGTGGATGTGCGATGTGAGGAGACACTCACCTCCGGGTCCTATCTTTTTGCTCTTCTTGGTTTTCTTGCGTTTGGAGAGCTCAGTAAAGGCCTCGGCGGCTTTCTGCAGTTTGGTGACGAAGTGTTCGATGTCGCCCAGAATGTGATTGAGGATTTGCTGTAACACACATCAGTATTTTACCATCTACATGTGACTCTCACACAACCTATTTATCGACTGCAAAATATTACTATATATATAATTTTTTTTTGTTTTGTTTTTTTTTGTTTCGGTAATTCAGACTATTTTTTTATGAAATCATGCACATGACTGCTAAAAAACATTTTTGGTTTTGCATACTGTACAATTCCCTACATTAGGGGTGTGCAAAATAAAAAATCAAATTAAATCTTTTAGTGTTTTAGGCCTTTTGTGAACAGCTGAGTCGTGAAGACGTTCATTTTATTCATATTCTATGTGGTGGTCAGTCCACAGCAGTGACTGAAATTAACTTTTTATTTAAAGGACAATGTTTTTGTCCTTAAAAATGGTTTCCAGGAGGCATTTTTACCTATATAGTGCCTTTTTTTTTCTCAATACTTACGGATGCATGCAAAACCTTTTATATCCAATCCTAACATCCAAAATAAGTTCAATTAGAACTTCTCAATCAAATTAAATACTTTTCAACGAAATACCTTAACAGTGCAGAGGTGACACAGAAGTGGCATTAACATATCAATGCATTTACAATTGCATAATTAATGCAATGAGATTATTTTTAAAACGACATTTAAATAAGAAATTATTTATAATTGTAACTTTTTTAACTAAACAGTACTTTATCAATCCTAAACCCCCCGAAGGTGGCGGCGAGTCTTGCTGAGTCAGCTGAGTGAGTCATTTATTCAAACGATTCATTCAAACGGCAAAAGTAATGGAGTCACTGAATCATTCATTCAACTGCTTTGTTCAAAATGAGTGAGCGACAAAAATTTTGTTTTAGTTAACTATAATAACCCAGTCATGACGTAAAGTAAAATAATATTTCTATATACAATTATAAATAGACTATATTTCTATAGTGCTTTATATAATACCTACCGTATTTTCCGGACTATAAGTCGCACTTTTTTTCATAGTTTGGCTGGTCCTGCGACTTATAGTCAGGTGCGACTTATTTATCAAAATTAATTTGACGCGAACCGAGAGAAATGGACTAAGAGACATGAACCGAGAAAACATTACCATCTACAGCCGCGAGAGGGCGCTCTGTGTCTTCAGTGTAGACTACAGGAGAACTGAGCAGCATAGAGCGCCCTCTGGCGGCTGGAGACGGTAATGTTTTCTCTTGTTTCTAAATAAATGCGACTTATATATATATTTTTTCCTCATCATGACGTATTTTTGGACTGATGCGACTTATACTCAGGTGCGACTTATAGTCCGGAAAATACGGCAAGTATTGCCTAAGTCGAAACATCATCTAAAAAAAAAAACCCGTAAAAAATGATTTTCTATAACCTTTAAATTTATTTTATAAATCAAATGTAATATTTTTTTAGGAACGGGAGCAGTGTGTAAACACTCACCACGTCTCTGTCCACTTGCTCTGCGCTCATCTCAGGAGAGCTGTCCAGCTCTGTGTAATGTCTCTGTGGGTCATCTGAGGACACACACACACACACACACACACATAATAAGACTCTGGAACAGGAAGTCGAGTGTTAGGGACAGGCATGCTTCCACTCACGCTCCTGATTGGTCCACGCAGACCAACTGGCCACCCGGCTCTTGGCGTGAACTTGATTGACAGCTCCTGGAGGCTCGGGGGCGGGGCCTCCTGGGGGCGGAGGGATGGTCCCGTCACTCTTCAGGATCATTCTGATGCACACAGGGAAACGGATGCTGCGTAACCGTGGCAACAGGCATCTTTAAAAGAGACGAGCGCTGGACTTACTTCAGCACCTCCGGACGCTTCTTGAGCTTCCCGCTCTTGCTGTCGCTGACGGCGCTCTCGATGTCCACGTGGATCAAACTGGCCTGAGGAAGTCAAAGCACACGGTCAGCACTATGTGCGAGAATGTGACGGACGCTGCGGTGATGTCCCACCTTGATGTCGTCGCACTGGAACAGGTGCAGGTCTGGTTTGCCCTGACCGGACTCCTTACACACAAGCGCCAGGATGGAGTCGTAGCTGCAGGCGTTCATCACGGCCTGACAGTGCTGGATGGAGGCCAGAGGAAAGTTCTCCAGCTCGTTCTGAAACACACGCACCATCAGGCCACACACGCATCACGGGGTCCGGCGGCGGATCGGTGGGTTCGTACCTTGCTGTCGTTGTCGATGAGGCTGACGGCTTTCCCGTCCACCTGCAGGATCATGTCCTGCGTCCACACCTTCCCTTTAGCGTCCAGCAGACGCAGCTTCCTAATGCCGTCCTCGATGGTCAGCATCGCCTCCTTGCGGTCCATCACAAACGTGGTCAGATGCTGCAGGAGACCAAAGTCAAGCCACGTTTATTTCAATATTTCTGCGTTCTGAATATTGATACATATTTCACAGAAGAAATAGTTGGCTGGAGATTTCTCAGTCTATTCTTCTGGACGTGTCTCACCTCCACATGGTACTGTGACGTGTCCGTCAGGCTGTTGATGCTGTTCCTGATGTAGTTCTTCCTTTGCTCTGAGGAAAGAGCAGATCTGGTTATATAATCGCCGTCAGCGGCACACAAGCGCGTCCAGACGGGATCTGCAGATTTATTTGCTTCTTCTGGGATTCTGGAGCTCAACACAGCCTCAGTTGGGAACAGATTCAGTGTGGAAACCAATTTTTGCTGTTTAATATGTTTTTGGAACCTGACTTTGATGAATGAAAAGTTTAAAAGAAGAGCATTTATTCGAAATAGAAGCCTTTTGTAACTATATAAGTCTTTACTGTCACTTATTATCATCTTTTTAACATCTTTGCTGAATAAACGTAATAATTTCTTTAAAAATCCAATAAATTACTGACCCCAAATGTTTAAATGGTAGTGTATATTGTAAATTAAGTAAATGACATAAATGAAAGTAAATAAATAAATAAAAAATAATAATAAAACAAGCAGAACAATTGTTTGCAACGATCATGTCTGGAGTAATGATGCTGAAAATATTTAGCTTTGCATCACAGAAATAAATTATATTTTAAAGTATAATAAAATATATATTTTTTTATTTTAAAATGGTAATATTTTTTTTACAATACTACAGTTTTTTCTGTATTTCTGATTAAATAAATGTAGCCTTCATGAGCAGAAGAGACATCTCTAAAAAACATTTTAAAAAATCTTACTGATCCCAGACTATTGACCGACAGTGTAGGTTTCTTCGTTGTGACCTGTGACCTTTAACCTCTGCTTAACCCCACACACACACACACACACACACACGTTCAGACAGCAGCAGTGACTCAAATCTGACAGCATGACGTGAAACCATTTTCATGACACAGTGTTTCATAGTGTTCAGGGGTGCTGCCGTTCCCTAAACAGACAGCAAGGGGACACACGTACCGTACAGAGCTTTTCCACCCGACTTTTTGGCAGAAACATCTGGAGACAATGAGCCGTGACCGCTGAGAGAGAGAGGTAGAGAGAGAGACACAGAGAGAGAGAGAGACAGAGAGAGAGACACAGAGAGAGAGAGAGAGAGAGAGAGAGAGAGAGAGAGACACAGAGAGAGAGAGAGAGAGAGAGAGAGAGAAAAAATATTTCATCTAAAGCACTATATATAAATATAACATAACCATGACTGTATATAATCTTTTGGGGTTAATTTCTCATCCCAAATTGCTGTTGAATTAGTTAATTGGCACATTAATTACAAACTGAGATGGCTATGTTGAAGTGATGGATGTCTTACTTCATCTGTGAGGACTGCGCTGTGACTCCGTTTCCGTTCATGTCTGGACCGTGCATCGCGTTCACAGATCCTACAATAAAAGCAGATTACAAAAAGAAATTATAACTACAATAAATACACTTTTGTGTATCTGTGATCCAATGTAGATTTTGATCAAATGATGAGGTGGAAATACATTGCTAGTAACATTTCAGAAGAGTTTTATGGGAAAGATACATAATAACAACTTCTGTAGGGCGTGAGGGAAGAGTAATGTAACCAGTAGTGTAACGACTGTAACAGTTGCAGAAAGTAACAATGTTACGTTTGAAAGAATTCTCCTGGAAGTTTAAAAGTAATGTATCACTCCACCAGTGATCTGATCTGAACTCGTGTTTCTGTTAACGGCTCGTTCGGTGTGAAGAATGATCTGACGGTCGGATACCGTACATCTATAATTAGCCCGGCGTGGGTCGTTAGCAGGTTAATCTGCCCGATTAAGTAACGAGTCCGACTGACACAGAGTTTAACTCTAAGAGACCGTCGGCCATCATTGAGCCGAATGTAAACAGAGAGTTTATTCTGACAGACGAACACCTGAAACTGATCCTTAACCAGCAGCACATGTGCTGATACCCACACACACACACACACACACACACACACACACACAAACACACTCTTTGTTAAAAAAAATCGTAATTGTTGAAACTATCACACATCAAAAGCAGTGTGACATCAGATGAATCATCTGTTCATGAATGACTCAGTTTGATTCACATTCACACTGTAACATCACAACATCAAACATGAATCGCTTCTGTTTGACTGAGGATCAAACGCAGCAGATGTAGCATTCAAACATGTTTCTCCTCATGCATCAACCTTACGTCTGAAACAGACACATCAATCTCAGCGACTCTTCCAAAACAAACACACGTTGATCACCTGTGAAGATGAATCACAGCAAACAGAAGGAACACGGTCTTCAGTCGTACCTGCTCAGCCTCGGCGTACAGACAGCGTGACGCATGAGAGCCGCGACAATGTGCCACTTCTTCTCGCCGCAGAACCTTTAAGAGGATTTGTGAGGAGCTTTACAAACTCACACAGGTCTGTGATTATCCACTCCGGCGCAGAGGACGCTGGGACGCCACGCAGATTCTGGATAACTTCCTCAGTTCTGTTCTGTTGAAGATCTTTACATGAGTCTGTCAGTCTAATGGAGTCTGATGAACCATTCGATGTGAATCTCGACTGATCCGTTTCCTTCTGCTGCTTCATAAAATACATCAACCTCCGTCCGTTCAGGTCCAATTGTAATAATGTTCTAAATCAGTCTGTTTTAGATCACAAACGGGCTGTTTTACCTTCATACAATGGGTTTTATATATCTTTTTATATATATATATATATATATATATATATATATATATCTTAACAACAAAAGGTTTATTTATATAATTTATTTATATTTATATTTATTTATTTATATTTTATTTTTATATTATTTATCTTATTTACATATTTTAAATATGATTTTTAAATGTATTAAAAATATAATTTTATTAAAATGTATGAATTTTTTATTTAATTGTAATTTAATTTCGATTTATTATTTATTTTATTTTTATGTTTTAATTATATAAATGTTTTTAATATTATATAATTTTTTTTACTTATTTATATGAATGAATTTTTTATATTATTAATTCCATCTTATTTATATATTTTAAATATGATTTTTTTTTACTTATATAAATGATTTTTTAATATTATTAATTCCATCTTATTTATATATTTTAAATATGATTTTTTAAAATAAAAATTAATTTAATTTTTAATTTATTTTTTTTAATCCGATTTTATTTAGTTTTTATTTATGATTTAATTTATAAGATTATATATAACTTTTATTTATATTATATGATTTTTAAATATATTTTTATTATTATTAATATTATTATTATAGCCATAATGAAGCACAATATGTCCACTGTGGTTGTGTTTTTTTGTGTCATCTGTGAATCCATACGGGGCACATTATTCCTCTTTAATCTCATTATCACTTTTGTTTGCATCTGAAGGCCTGTATTTACCCAGAATCCTCGGCGCTCGCTGACCTCACAGACCCGTCCTGATCCTATTAAACACAGCTATATTAAGATCTTTATGAGCACTGTAAATTCAGCACGGGCGGCATATAAAAAAATAAGCAAATTAACCCTCTCCTTCAGCAATATGAGGTCAAAGGTTACCAAAAACCCATTAAAACATATGTATGTGGGTCAAATTGAGACATAATCACGAGAGAATCGCTCAAACCTGTCCAGAACACGTTACTCTACATTAAAAAAACAGGAAAGAAACATCATATTCAGTGTTTCATGAGAATGATTCAAATGACTCACTCGTAGAAACAGTGAACGGTTTCATTTTAGTGCTTCTGAACGAATCAACTGAATCATTCAGTGACTCTCATAAAGCGTTTTTGAAGGAATCGGTTGAATCAATGAATAAACGACTCCATCATAAGGACAGTAAATTGTTTTGCTTCAGTGTTTTTGCATGAATAAATTGAATGAGTTCTTCAATGACTCACTTGTAAGGCATTTTTGAAGGAATCGATTGCATGAATGAATCAAATGACTCATAAAGACAGTCATTTGTTTAGTCCATGGACAAATCAATGATGACTTCAGATTTCTGAGTAAACAGTGTGCTTGAGTGAATCGGGTAAATTGATGAACCAAAGACTCACTCATAATAAAGCAATCGATTAAAAGAATGATTCAATGACTCACTCATAAAGCATTTTTGAAGGAATCGAATGCATGAACGATTCAAATGACTCACTCACTTGATTCATTTCTCAATGCATCAGTGTATTTGAACAAATCAGATGAATGAATGATTCAAATGACTTGATTTGTTCCTGAACGAAACAGCATTTGTTGAGTTAATGAATCAATGACTCGTTCGAAGACAGTAACGAGATTCAACATCGGCACAAACTAACTCTTGAAGAAGGTACAATGAACTCTTCTGTCCAACGATGAAGGAAAAGACTTTAATGAAGATGCTCTGATATAACAATCCACACCAGCTAAAGCAGAGAATCACTGCTGGGGGGGGGTTTCCTCCGTAACAGAGAGGATTCTGGGTAGAGACAGGAGTGGCAGAAAGTTTTCCTGGAAATGCAGTGATGTTTCTGTGGTGTTTCGTGACCGGTTTCACGCCCTCCAGAGCAAACAGAGCTGGCTCACGTGCTCCTGTCCTCTTAAGACTGTTTTAATGAAGAGATCAAGCAGAGGCCGAAGGAGACACACACCTGTTTCTACAGCAGAGAACGAGCAGAGAACGAGCAGAGAACGAGCAGCGTGCTGTCTGTTAGTTAAACACAGATGATTAGAACATTCTGGAGCTCCACGACCCGCAGGAAGAGACAAAGCCAAATATGATGAGATTACTAGAGCGGTCAGCAAGTGATTACACACACACATATATATGACCCTCACAGTGTGTGTGTGTGTGAGAGAGAGAGAGAGAGAGAGAGAGAGAGAGAGAGAGAGAGAGAGTGTGTGTGTGTGTGTATGTGTGTGAGAGAGAGAGTGTGTATGTGTGTGTGTGTGTGTGAGAGAGAGAGAGAGAGAGAGTGAGTGTGTGTGTGTGTGAGAGAGAGAGAGTGAGTGTGTGTGTGTGTGTGTGAGAGAGAGAGAGAGAGAGTGTGTGTGTGTGTGTATGTGTGTGAGAGAGAGAGAGAGAGAGAGAGAGTGAGTGTGTGTGTGTGACAGTGAGAGAGAGAGAGTGTGTGTGTGTGTGTGTGTGAGAGAGAGAGAGAGAGAGAGAGAGTGCGTGTGTGTGTGTGTGTGTGAGAGAGAGAGAAAGAGAGTGTGTATGTGTGTGTGTGTGTGTGTGTGTGTGTGTGTGAGAGAGAGAAAGAGAGTGTGTGTGTTTGATATGATTCAGTGTGTGTGTGTGTGTGTGTGTGTGTGTCTGATATGGTTCAGTGTGTGTGTGTGTGTGTCTGATATGGTTCAGTGTGTGTGTGTGTGTGTGTGTGTGTGTCTGATATGGTTCAGTGTGTGTGTGTGTGTGTGTGTGTGTGTGTGTGTGTGTGTGTGTGTGTGTGTGTGTGTCTGATATGGTTCAGTGTGTGTGTGTGTGTGTGTGTGTGTGTGTGTGTTTGTGAGGCTCTGGTCGTCTCTCTCCTGCAGGAAGTATAAGAGAGAAGCAGAAGTCATTGTGCTGAGGTCTCCACAGAAGAGACTGCTATGAATAGAGAGAGCACAATAAAGGACACAGTGAGGACTCTGTAGATAAGGCTGGAGGAAACACACTCGGTGGAGGCATGTTTGTGTGATCAGAAACACATCACAACCTCCTGGAGCTAATCACAGTTAACCCTTCACATCCAATCTTTCCATGAACCAAAAGAAAAATAGAAAGTTATTTAGACTCAGAAAAATGGTTCTGGAATGAATCACTGTCAGGTTGTTGGAACTAAAACGGCTGGTAAAACCCCCTTATGAAGAAAAGGTGTAAAGGAATTGAGTTAGACATTGTTAGGAGAATTTGAATTGACAAAGACTCTCCAGAGACCTGCACAATTCTCCATAAGAACCGCCGAGATCCTCCAGAGACTGAGATGAGTTCAGAGAATCCTGAACAATGTGAGTGACGCCGAGTCCACGGTCTCCGTTACAGACTCTCAGAACAGCACAATCAGTTCACCACGGGCTGCTCAAGAACCATACGGTTACTGAACACGGCTCACGTCATCACAGCAAACACACACAGAAGCGGAGAACATCCAGAGATACTCCCCCAGGATCTCACAGGATCCCAGACGCAGATGCTGCTTTAACCTCGTGTCCTCACAGAATATAATATACGGCCCGATTATCCTCTCGAGACACCTTTTCATGATTCCCAGAACTACCGTGTGTGTGTGTGTGTGTGTGTGTGTGTGACCCTGGAGCACTAAACCAGTCATACGGGTCAGTTTTTGGAAATAAGCGTTCCATTGGCATATGGACAATATTTGAGAATCTGGAATCTGAGGGAGCAAAAACATCTCTAGAATCATCTTTAAAGTTGTCCAAATTAAGTTTTTAGCAATGCATATTAAAAAATTAGGTTTTGATACAAAATATCCTCATGGAACATGATCTTTACTTAATATCCTAATGATTTTTGGCATTGAAGAAAAAATTATAATTTTGAAAAAACATTTATTTTTGGCTATTGCTACAAATCTTCTGCTCATCAAAGCTGTATTTATTTGATTAAAAATATAGAAAAAAACAGTAATGTTATTAGAATATAAAATAATGGCTTCTATTTGAATATGCTTTAGAATATAATTTATTTCTGTGATGCAAAGCTGAATTTACGTCATCATGACTCCAGTATAAAGTGTCACATGATCTTTCAGAAATCATGATAATATGCTGATTTTTTTTGTTAAACAAGTTAAAAGTTCAAAATATATAACAAAAATTCAACAAAATATATACATATTTGCGATCACTTCTTAACAATTTTACACATCCTTGCTGAACAAAATATTTAATTTCTTTCAACAAAAGAAAGAAAGAATAAAAATGCGTCACTGAAGACTGGAGGAATGATGCTGAAAATAGAAAACCATTATTTTACATCATAATTCTATTTAGATCAAAAACACACAGCTTTGATGAGCAGAAGAAACTCCTGTAAAAAAAAAGACATTACAAATCATTATTTAAAGCTCCTCCCCAAAAGCTCATGATCCAGTGAAACCTGCAGTGAACTCTTAAAATACTCCAGGACTGTAAGACGTCTCTGTAGCTGAAGATAACTCCACGGCTCAATCAAATTAATGGAAACATTACAAGGCTCCATATTTAACCGTAGCACTGGGACGTGCAGCGTTCATTAAAATCAATTACTGAACCTCTCTCTCACAGTGTGTCCCTATTAACAGCCCTTAACCCTTTACTTGCCCACCTCGGATTATTAGAGACACTCAGAAACACATTCAAGGTTCAGGACGGGCTAAATCATGGACAGCAGTATATTACATTTTATAATCACGATATAATTCACACAATCAGAACTGATTGATTCTCCTGAATTCTTGTTTAGATGTTCCTTTATAAGCAGTGGGGCTATTTATGAAACAAATAATTATGCATGCTACTAAACACTGATGATGTATTGTTTTCATCACATCCAGTGAGCTTCGGAAAAAAGAAAAGATTTGTGTAATGGCATGCATGTTTAGTGATGCATGTTCATGCAATGCATGGATTCCCAAACTTTTATGTCAGCCAAAGCCCTTATTAAAATTATTTCAATAACTGAACAACTCATTTGCATGTTTACAGTTCTCTGGTGTCAGTTAATGGTCATGCAGGGAAACAAATGAAATATGTTTGGTGTTATATAATCTACATTTATTATGATTTATTTACAATTCACGAACCCAATGCTGTTCCTATATTAAGTCCAGTTTGGGAAACCCTGGAGTGAGGCAATGTTTAATGCATTTTATGACGTTGGGATATTTTATTTCCATTTATATCAATATGGTACGTTTAATGGCAAGTTTAAAACAAGTTAGAAAAAGGTTAATGTAAAATGGAGTGACACGACATAAAACGAGTAACCTGTTTGATCTGATTAGTGGTCTAAAAATGACTGAAGTGATGCATTAATGAAATCTGATCTCAACAGTGATAATAACGCACATATATCAACCATAGACTGTATAAAAACAGATCAACGCATGAATTGAAAATCTGCCACAGGCGCGTGCTGGTACCTGCGCGTGACCGGCTCTGCCATGGCAACCGGGACAGTATTTACCGCGCGCGGCCGAGCATTAAACCAGTGAACGGAACGTGACCGTGATCAACACACCGAATAATAAGCGAGCTTCTGTTGCGTGTTTAAAGAGAAAGTGCATTTACAAACACAACCTGTGCGCGACCTACAACACACACAAGAGTGTGTGTGTGTGTGTGTGTGTGTGTGTAAACACACACTCACCTGTTTCTGTGTTTCTCCCCGCTGTCACCGCATGATAGAAGCCCATACACACACGGCTCGGCAGCTGACGGCGACTGTCGGTGAGTTTCTCGCTTTATGAACGGCTGCTTGTGTGAGTTTGACTCGCGCTCCGCCTCACGGACACGCACGCGCGCGCGACCCGACAGCGCCTCCACGCGCGCAGGTGAAGGTGCCATTCAAATTAACAACAGCTCTATCTATCTATCTATCTATCTATCTATCTATCTATCTATCTATCTATCTATCCATCCCAGATAGCATGGTAGTCTACGTCTGTTAAAGATCTGGGAAACATCTGACAGACGTCTTTAAGACTTCAGTTTTACGTGCATTCTAAATCATAAAGACATTTCCTAAACGTCTATTTGACATCTGATAGGAAACAAACTATAGATGTATTGCACATGAGCAAACACGTCTTGCAGATGTAAATGCGACGTCAAATAGACGTCTCCGAGCTGTGCGCGTGCTGTCTGTGTGTTTACTGTAAGAAGGACAAATAAAGCAGGCCTACAAGTGAAATGGCCAAACACACGCCATTCTGAGCATCAACACCACCAGCTGGGAATATGAAACCGTATGCATTTCAAACACAGTCTGATGATGATGATAGAGCTGATTTATTGTTGGCAGTTCAAACAGAGCAGAACAAAAGCTGTTTGACTCTGGGTGTGACGGTGAGTCCTGCTTTAACATCGATATTTATTAGCAAATAGTGAGCTTTGCTTCACTGTCAATATTTAACAAAAGATCAGTTCACTTCAAAAGAAAAATGGAGCATCTCTGTAACGTCATGTGTGCGTGCGCGCGCGTGTGTTATATGCATGTGTGTGTGTGTTACTAGTTACATGCAATTGTGTTACGTTATTAAATTACAAAATAAATGAGACTGTTACATTTACTGAGAATTAAAAATTAACTATAGTTAGGCTACTTATGACAATTGTAATGATTACAAGCGGTGTTTATCTTTGGATAAAAGCGTCTGCTAAATGAATAAATGTAATGTGTTACAGTACATCTGAATACTTCTTGTATTAATATTTGCTATTTCTTGTTAGGATTATAAATCTGTATACAACCTGAGAACGAGCTCAACATAAAAAGAAGTGCTAAAGTCTGATTTTGTAGTATGCTAGCTGTTCTTTCTAATTAAATTATTATCTTAATTCAAGGATTTGAAAGTCTGACAATAATCAGTGTTGAGTAGCCTACAACTGTTTCAACGTTTCAACATGATTAACAGTTAAAGACACTTGTTAGAAATGTAGAAAAGTAATCAAAAAGTAATATTTACACTGCTTATTACATTTTAAATAGGTTCAGTAGTAATCTATTACATCTCCAGTGTAGCCAGCACTGCTCTTCACTTACATTTCTTGCTTAATCTCGGTGTTATTTTCCAAAAAAGAAACCGTGTAGAAGCTAGTATAATGAAATTTAAGATTTCAGTAGTAAATAATATAGAATGAGCAGTTCTTTTAATTTAACAATGCATTCTATTACATTAAAAAGCATGTTGCAGTAAAAATATAAACACACTTGTGTTTCTTCATTAAAGCCGTTGGTTGTAGTGCTATAATTGTTTCACTAGCATATGTTTCATACATTTATAATGGGTAATCATCGATCGCAATTAAAAAAAAAAAAATATATATATATATATATATATATATATATATATATATATATATATATATATATATATATATATATATATATATATATATATATATATATATATAAAAAAAAAAAAGTTAGCAGAGGATGGTTTCGATCCATCGACCTCTGGGTTATGGGCCCAGCACGCTTCCGCTGCGCCACTCTGCTCTCGCCGCTGGAAAGCGAATATTACAATTTATCAATACGGTAAACAATATTATAGCTGTCAGGTTATGGAGCCACTATTACTAGCATACTATTAATACTTATTTTGTTATGGTGACTCGTATTATATATATTACATTTTAACTAATTCTAGCCATGCAGCAGTTTCCTGTTCTCCTCTACTATGATATTTACGGTTGTGTATGTCTGTGGACGCAGTGAAGACTAGCATACTATTAACGGACAGTATAGTAACTTATGCAGTGTATATTCTTAAGCTAAATATTACGTGAACCTGTGCACGACAACGAGAAACGTTGCTAATTACTAGTGCGCACTAAAAAAATAAATAATCAAATGCTCAAAGATTAGCTACTGCAGAAGTAGTACGAGTAGTACGGTAGTGTGTGTTGTGTCACAGCCTGTGTGTCGTTCTCTGTTCTCATGTGACGAAAACACGGAAAACGGAAGAGACATTCGTGCTCTCGAGGTGAGAAAACAAACAGCTAACTCTATCATAAAATACATCACGCAATCCTCACACAGCGTTCTTGTCATCTAGTACTGATGCGTAATCTAACATCGCTGCGTTTACCTGATTGATCTAATGTTAGACGTGTTTTGATCGAAGTGTATTCATTTAGATATCGGAGAAAAAAAATAGTGCTGTATATTCGTCGATTTCTTCATTCAGGTCTCACGATCGCGAGAATAAACGGCTTTATTCTGTCAGATGTTTAATGTTCTTTCGGTGTCGGTGAACGGATGGTCGCTTCCGCTTTTCTGTTTCTTTTAAGTGATTTTATTTTGGCTTTATATTTGAAAGAATCACGCACTGCTTCGGGAGTTTCCCACAGGTGTGTGACGTCACGGCGAAACATTGTATCAACGCCGCAACAGTGTTTCCGAGTCCGCGGGTTTCCCGGGAAACTGCGCTACTTTAACTCTGGCCCCCTGGAATGCGACTTCTGCGAACAAAAACGAGCGCAGTTGGGCTAGTTCTGGACTGTTTTGGGAAGCAGTTGATCGGGTTTTGTTGTGGAAAGCTGGCAACCCTTACTGATCCCGCAGCTGATTTCACAATATCCTCTTGCACACACGCTATTGTCATATTAACTGCGATTACAGTTGTGCTTTGTCAGCTTGACCTCAATGGCACTGCTGTTCGGGAAAACGAAAGCTTAAATGTTCCGAAACCAATCAGCTGGGCTGTAGTATCAGATGGTAATATCTGAACACATGCTGTGGGACTATAGTATAGTAACTCATGGTTGGGTGTGTGGTGAAGTTCTGGTACATGTGCATTATCTTGTATTGCCAGTGTTTGTGTTTCTAGAATCTGGTGATCCTCATGAATATGTAATGTATGCTAATGTGTTTCCAGGTGAATCTATAGAGTCATCATGCAGAGTACGGCGAACTATCTGTGGATGATGAATGACCTGCTGGGTCAGGGAGCCACGGCCAACGTTTACCGCGGCAGACACAAGGTATCCGTGAGTTACACTGTCCATGGTTAATTTGCTTTGTTTTGTAATCTACAGCTAAATTACATCTCACAAACATGATTCAGTGAAAGTGAATCTTTCAAAAAACGATTCGTTTACATTTCACACAGTTGGCGTTTTCTTACTCAGAGTGATGTAGACCTTAACATCTCGCTGTGTGTCTGCAGAAAACCGGCGACCTCTATGCGGTCAAAGTGTTCAATAACCTGAGCTTCCTGCGTCCGCTGGACGTCCAGATGAGAGAGTTCGAGGTGCTGAAAAAACTCAACCACAAAAACATTGTGAAGCTCTTCGCCGTTGAGGAGGAGGTGAGACGATCTTATGCAGCTCTTATGTCAAATCTAGCTTCCCCAGAAATGATAATGTGCTCACGCTCATCCCAGATGTACAAGAGTTTGTTTCTTCATCATTTGATTTGGAGAAACGTAGCACTGCATCAGTGTCTCATCAATGGATGCTCTGCAGTGAATGGGTGCCGTCAGAATGAGAGTCTGATAAAAAAATCACAATAATCCACAGCACTCCAGTCCATCAGTGAACATCTGGAGAAGACAAAACCTGAAACACATCCAGCATTACATGTTTTTTATGGACTAAAATAGTGCATAATTAATAAAAACACTTCCTGCAGTGAAAAAGTGGTCTGGTCTGAATAAAAAGATCCAGAACAGCTCTAAACAATTTGCTTAATAATGCTTTTGATTTTCTTCTTCTCTTTTTTTTTTTTTGGCTGAAGTTCTGTTAACTCTTCCCTTTTCACTTTCACAAACACACACCTGTAATACCTGTTTGTTCCAAACTATGAACGTAGCTTGTGTTCTTGTCATTCAGAAATATGACGATCATTTGTTGAATGTTTCTCTTGTGTGTCAGTCGAACACACGTCATAAGGTGTTGGTGATGGAGTATTGTCCGTGTGGAAGTCTCTACACGGTTCTCGAGGAGCCGACAAACGCTTACGGACTCCCAGAGGACGAGTTCCTCATCGTTCTGCAGGATGTCGGTAAGTTTATTCAGTGCAAGAAGGTTCATTAGATGTCTTTCAGACTAAGGGGTCGATCACACAGAAAGCATTTGCTATTCTGATGCACTACTTCTATTTGACTGCAGCATGACGGAGAGGCATTCTGTGCTGTGCTGTTTTAAAAACAATGTTTTTTAGCGCAGTTCTGATGTTTGTGACAGTGGCAGGAATGAATCATCTGAGAGAGTACGGGATCGTCCATCGAGACATCAAACCTGGGAACATCATGCGTGTGATCGGTGAAGACGGACGATCCGTCTACAAACTGACCGACTTCGGAGCCGCGCGTGAGCTGGAGGACGACGAGCAGTTCGTGTCGCTCTACGGCACGGAGGAGTATCTGGTGAGCGGAGGATGATGGGAAAAGCGACCGTGTCTGTGTTTCGCCTTCCTCGCTGATCTCTCGGTGTGTTTTCAGCATCCTGACATGTACGAGCGAGCCGTGCTGAGGAAAGACCACCAGAAGAAATACGGAGCCACGGTGGATCTGTGGAGCATCGGAGTCACGTTTTATCACGCCGCCACCGGCTGCCTGCCGTTTAAACCGTTCGAAGGGCCGCGCAAGAACAAAGAAGTCATGTGAGTGCTGTCTAAAACACTTCAGATTCACCCATTTGACTCAGGGTTGGGCGATATAGCAGTAAATCCATTTGACTGATTCAAGATTTAAATTTCTCATTATTATTATTATATATATTTTTTTACATTTAACTAGTCGTAGCTAGTAAAATTCTCTTTATTAACAATCTGGTTAAATAAAGTTCTGTTCCAAGTGCATCACACATGAAGTTCAACATGGTGTAAACGTAAAATAAATAACTTGTCTATGCAGAAAAGATATATATGTATATACGTATATAGAACATTGGTATTGATATATGCTATATTGATATCCAAAATGAGTTGAAGAATATCAGGATATCGGCAAAAATCCAATATCGTGCATCCCTATAAATTATATATATGTGTGTGTGTATGTGTATGTATATATATATATATATATATATATATATATATATATATATATATATACACACACACACATAATATCGGCATCTGCTATCTACCTAAATGAGTTAACAAATATTAGCATATCGGCAAAATCTAATATCGTGCCCATACATTATATGTGTATATGTATACAGTAGTCAACATTTGAAGTGGAACCCACTTGATCCACTTCAAATATTTATTACTTTATATATATAGAATATTGGTATTGGCATCTGAGTCGAAAAATATCGGCATATCGGTTATCGGCCAAATACAATATTGTGCATCCCTATAAATTGTGTGTATATATATATATATATATATATATATGAGTTTGGCTGGATGCAGTTACTCAGCTGTGTGTTGTTGATCTGGCAGGTATAAGATCATCACAGAGAAGCCGTCCGGCGCGATCTCGGGCCATCAGAAATTTGAGAACGGGAAGATCGAGTGGAGTTCAGAGATGCCGATCTCCTGCAGCCTCTCCAAGTGAGTCTGAGTGTCCAGACGGTCCGGTTCGGTTCGGTTAGAGAAGAGAAGTGTGTCTGAGGTGTGTTTGTGTGTCCCAGGGGTCTACAGAGTCTCCTCACTCCAGTGCTGGCCAACATCCTCGAGGCAGACCAGGAGAAATGCTGGGGCTTCGACCAGTTCTTCGCTGAGACCAGTGATATCTTACACCGCATCGTGGTCTACGTGTTCAGTCTGCAGCAGGCCACGCTCCATCACATCTACATACACACATACAACACGTGAGGATGTCTGCAACACACACACACACACATCACAATGTTTTATTCCACTGCAGAAACAAACAGAATTGTGATATGTGAATTCAGAAATGCAAAAAAAGTCTAAATACAAATTGCAAAATGTAAATTCTGGAAAAGAAAAGTCAGATTAATGATTTTACAGTACACCACACAATTCTGACTCCCTCAAAGTTTAGATAATTATATATATTTTTAATTGCATTGCAGAAACAGGCTTCCAAACCAAACTAATCATAAATTTGAATGCTAAATATTTTATGTAGTTTTTGTTCACCATTATCAACCTTAAACTACAGTGTGCAAGTAAGCCATTTTCTGTGAATATGTAAGACTTTAGACCCATCTGCTGCTATGTAAATAACAAAGCGCTATTAAAATTAAAACATATTTCTCTACAAACTATTAGAACCACAGAAATGTGAAAAGTTTTTTTTTCGTTCAGCTGATTTAAAAACCATTTACGCCGTATTTATAGTTTATTGATAATCTGAGTTTAGTCATGTTATTCCATTGACCGTGTGATATTTTCTCTCCGTTCAGGGCGAATCTCTTTCAGGAGCTGCTCTTCAGACGGACCAACATAACACCGTCTCATCAGGACTTCCTGTATGAGGGCCAACGCCTCGTCCTCGACCCAAACCGGCAGGCTCAGACCTTCCCCAAGACCTCCAGAGAGAATCCCATCATGCTGCTGAGCAGAGACCCTGTCAACACCGTCGGCCTGCTGTTTGAGGACCGTGAGTGTGACCACGCTGACAGTCATGTGATGTTTGCTAATGAGGTCGACCGATACCGATACTGATACCGATATTAGGTTGGACCACACTAGCCGATATGATTAGTTAGGATCACACACACTTGATGCTTTGTATTCAGTTCAAACGACGGTTCAAAACTGTTTATTTAATCAACAAACGGGCAGAAGTTCACTTCAAGAATGGACAAAGTGGCATTGATGATTTTTAAGTTCGGTGTTAACAAAAAACAGAGCAAACCAACCGATAAAGCGTGATCTATGTAACCGCTCTCTATATGAAGCTAGACTTTCGTAGAGACACAGAAACACAGAGGTTTCACTGCACAATACACTATTTTACAGCCTAGTGTAAAGTCATTATGTACATTAACAACGATTCGGGACAAATATGTTATTTAATGGAAACCGTGTGAAAGGCGGCAGGATTTCTGTCGCTGAATGAACATATCAGATTGCTTAAAATATTAAACTTCGCTCGATAACACATACTTTAATGTGACCAGCTGGATATAAAAAAAACACAATTAGATGGTAACAATCGTGACATTAAGCATTTGAGTCTTGGTCACATTGTTTTAACCCCTGGATGTGCTGCTTATGTTCATGTTCTCTCGGCAATTGATAGCAAACATGTAGTCAACAAATTGATTACTTAGTAATGATATGAAAACATGCACTATTGGATACTGTATACACAGTTTCATTGTTGTTTAAAAAGAAGGATTTTTGCCGATAACCAATAGTTCCAGCAATTAACCAAAACCGATTAATCGGTTGGCCTCTATTTGTTAATAACCATTCTTTTTCTAATAACGATGGCCTGTTGTTTGCAGCCAGCCCACCTAAAGTACAACCGCGCTATGACCTGGATCTGGACGCCAGCTACGCCAAGGTAAAAAACTACTTCCTGTCCGTTTAGTGAAATCAGAACTACTGATTTTAGAGTCTGTTAATCTGAGCTTGGTCAGAAATATAGATGTTTTATGGGATGTTTTGATCGCTGTTGGTCGTGTTTCTGCTCAGACATTCGCAGGTGATGTTGGATATCTGTGGAAGACGTCCGATTCTTTGCTTCTGTACCAGGAGCTGGTGAGGAAAGGCGTCCGAGGCCTGATGTGAGTTCAAGAATCAAACGAAACAAAGCGACTCGAGCTGATGACTCGAATTGAATTGATAAACTGTTGAACTGCTTTACAACTGAAATGACAACCGAAACTTGTTTCACAATTGAAATTGAACTGGATTCAATTAACTGAATTGATCTGAATGACACTGTTATTGAATCACCTCTGAACCGAATCATCCTGGTAAATGACTCGGAGCTGTTACAGCTGCATTTAAATTTGTTTCATAACGGATTAAGTTTACAACTGAATTGATCTGAACACTATTGCCTTCTCTAGAGCTGCTTTACAGCTGAAATTGATCTTGTTTCATTGTCGAAACTGAGCTGTTATTCAAGTGAATTGACATTAGCACCTATTGAATTGAACTGAATCATTGAATCACTGAAATGAATCAATATGTAACTAAATTGTAATGACTCTGTTGTCTTCTAAAGAGCAGCTTTACTGCTCAAACTGAACTCCTATTACAATTTATGGATTTTTAACATTAACACTGTTACTGGACTGAAATGAACTGAATCATTGAGAAAAATGACTCTATAGTCATTGCTGTGAAGCTGCTGTGAATCGTTCTGTAAGCGGCGCTATATGAACGTTGTTTTTCAGCGAGCTGATCAAAGACGAGTACAGTGAGACGGCACACAAGAAGACGGAGGTGATTCACATGTGTAACTACTGCAGCCAGACGCTGGAGCGAACCGAGCAGCTGTGAGTGACGCTCGATTCAGACCGAGCTTTGAGCGAGATCATGTGAGATCCTCATGAGCTGTGTGTGTGTGTGTGTGTGTGTTTCAGGTGTGACGCTCTGATGCAGGGAAACCTCCTGTTGGTGGAGTATGATGAGATCCGGGACACGAGGAAGAAGGTTCTGCGGGTGAGATGCTGATTAAGTCTTATAAAAGTTCAGAGCCCTTCATGAAAGCGTGTTCATTTTTTAATTTAGTCTTATTCATGTGTCAGATACACATATTTAGTCAACTTCTCCTGTTTCTGTTCAATCACGAATTAGTCGACTAAATTACTGAAAATTTTAGTCTATAAAAAAACTGTTTTTTCGCTCAAAATTGTAATTGCAATGATCGTCGTCACTTGAGAATTGCAATGAAGTATTTCACTTTGGCCAATAAGCACAAATCAATAAAATTTTGACTCCTCTCATCTGATTTATATAAATTAATATCAAAGACTTATACAAGATATACAAAATCTCTGTCTACTTTATGAACACTGGTAAAACAAACAAGCAAAAAATATTATAACTGAAATTCCTAATTTCGATAATTCCAAATTGCAATGTTTCTCTATTGAAAAGAATTGTATTTATTCAGCTCAAATGGATCATGACAGTATAAATTAAATATATATTTCTTCTTTTTAAAGTTATAAAAGTGATTAAGTCAAGAGAAGTAAGAGTTTTCTTTATTTTGTTGTTTGATTACCACGAATGACAGACAGCAGGAATATTAGACTGCTGTCACTTTAAGAGCTACCCGGATCCAATATACTGTTTCACGTGTTTTTTCTTTCTCAGCGGTTTACTTTCAGTTTAGACTGAAATTACTGTGTTAACAAGGATACTTACAAAAGTACATACAAAGCCTATAAATTGTACATTTAGAAATACATTTCTACTAGTTAATCATGTCTACCGATATATCGGTAACCCTGAAGATCTGATTTGGGGTTTTAAACCCTTAGATATCTGGCAACCACAAACATGAAAGCTCACGTAACAGAGGGGTGTTTTTTTTACAAAAATGAACATTTTAGTATCGTATTTTATTGTCAACGATATTGCATGTTGATAAAGTCACAGTTATCGTTTATCGGCCTTAATATCGTCCTGTTCGAGTCATGGAGAAAAAAAAAAAAAAACTTGTCAATGGACATCTTTCGTAAAGTTTGTTGATGAAATTAACATGAGTGTTCATCATGTGTGCTCTGTGTGCAGCTGTCTGGGTCTCTGGGCTCCATGGAGCAGAAGCTACAGGAAATCAGCAGCATGTTTCTGCCGGGAGGAAATCTGACCGACACGTGGACACAGCAAGTGGGAACGCACCCGGAGGACAGGAAGTGAGTGCTTCTGCTTCAGCATTCATCACACTGGAGAACCAAACCTCTTATCTTCCTCAAAGCGCTGTGTGTAACACTGTTCTCGTCTTGTTCTCCAGTACAAATATCTAAACTTCCTTAAATCAAAATGACACATTAAGTTTTGTTTTCTGTAAAATATATCAACATTTTGCTTAAAACAAGGACAAGTATCTGCCAATGAGTTCAGAAATATAATATTGTCCCCCCTTTGTATTAAGTTTATTTTTCTGACCCCATTGGCAGATATTAGTCCTTGTTTTAAACTTAATTTTGATAAATTTTTCGGAAAACAACACTAAATATCTTAAGTCATTTTGCTTCTCCAGTAAATGTATCTTGGTTTAAGAGTGTTTTTATATATTAGATATTATTATAGTTTTTTTTTATTATTATTATTTTTGTTTTTATTCTGATATTTTCTGTTTTTACTTTTTTATTTTTTAATATGTCTATATAGGTTTTTTTATTTTTATTTGAGTTTTAGCATTATTTATTTTAGACTATCAAGTTGAACTAAATATAAAAATATTTTATTTCATTTTAACGCTTTATGTAACATTTATTTGGTTTCATGTAATAACAGTTTTTGTGTCTTTTTAATTTTTAATATTTTGTTTTAATTTTGATATTTTCAGATTTTGTTTTTTTTAAAGTTGTACTTATTTTATGTTGTTTTGTCTTTTATATATATATTTTATATATAAATAACCAATAGGTATCAGTACATTTAGTCAACACATTTAATTAAGATTTTCTGCAAAATGCAATAGCTTACAACATTTATAAATGTAATAAAGAACAAGAAGGCAAACATGACCCCTTCACATTCATCAAGACCATTTAGAAACTGTCTAACAATAAATGATAATAAATATAAGGATGGAGGATTTCCTCAAAACATTTTTTTTTTTATATTCACAGCTTAAAAAGTTTTATGTCTTCCAGGTCTACAGATATTATGTACATTCCCAAACTGTCATTAATTGAGGAAATACTTGAAAAAAAAAGAGGTGAAAAGGGCCAATTGTCAAAATATTATAATTTAATAATGTCTAAGTCTAAAGAGTCTGCTGTAGACAAATTAAACGCATGGAGGAAAGACATTCAAGAAGAAATAGAGGGATTTGAATGGACTGAAGAATGTTTAAAGGCGCAAAAACAAATCATAAACACGCAGCTTAAATTATTACAGTATAAATGGTTGACAAGGGTTTATATAACATCTGAAAAATGCAATTTCCCGCATTTCTCTGCTGACTCGAGCAGGTTCACAGCTGTCGGACGAAGCTGTCTCTTCTTTTGTTCCTCTTCATTTATTTTTCTTTTTACGTTTTGCCGCACCTGAAAGCATCTTGAATGTTAGCCTACTCAAAACACACCTGCCTGCTAGCTTCGTTGTCCCGCTCTGACCTCTGACCTCTGAGCGCCGCTGACGTCTCCTCAAACTTAACTAGCTGGCGCCTCTATATAAATACAGTCATGGGCTGGCGTTAATGTGACGTAATGTAACAGTCTATGGTTAAGATAAACATCGTCACTATTTTTAGTTAATTAATAAAATAATTAAATTGTAGATAGGACATTTGTACATTTTATTTTATTTTATTATTTTTATTTTTGTCCCATCCCGCCAATCGGGCCCTAGGCACGTGCCTAGTTTGCCTTTGCGTTAATCCGGCTCTGCAAAGGCAGAACATAATTTTTTGCAGTCAACACATTTTAAGCCTGTTCTTGTGTATCTGATTTCTGCTGGTTTTGTGCGTCTCGTCTAGTGTGGAGAAGATCAAGGTTCTGCTGGAGGCCATCAGCAGCATCTATCAGCAGTTCAAGAAGGACAAGGCCGAGAGACGTGAGTCTGGGACCTCCTGAGATCTCATCAGCGCTCCTTTACATTTCATGTGTTTGATGTGTCTTGTCTCCTCAGGTTTGCCTTATAATGAAGAACAAATCCACAAGTTTGACAAGTGAGTATCGTGTGTGTGTTGCTGTAGCTGAAGAACTGAACGTGTGTGATGCACAATAATGATGAGACGAATCTCCCTGCTCTTCTTCAGGCAAAAGCTGGTTTTACACGCCACCAAAGCGCGGGCGCTCTTCACAGACGAGTGTGCCATGAAATATCGCCTCTTCATCTCCAAGAGCGAGGAGTGGATGAAGTAAGAATCTCTCGTTCAGCAGTGGATAGATTCTGATTGGCTGTCGATGTTTTTATTATTACTTTTTTACGAACATTTACTTACAGGAAGTTCCATCACGTGCGGAAACACCTCTTGACTCTGACTGGTCAGTTCAGCAGCATGGAACAGGAAGTGACCGTGCTCATGCAGCGTGTGTATAAAGTGAGTAAACAGGAAGTGATGTGCGCTAAGCTGTAATGACACACAGATGCTAACGGCTCTCTTGTGTTTAGCTGCTGGAGCAGTTACCGCAGAAGATTGTCCCGATGACGTCTGGAGGAATGAAACCGCAGGCGTACCTCAGTCCCAACACACTGGTGGAGATGACGCTGGGGTGAGATATCACTGCCAATTTATTGCTTTAATTTGGTGTGATTTAATTTTGGAAAAAATGCATGATTGATGTATTTAACGCAGGCTTTCTGTCAGTGAAGCAGTTGCTGATGAACACGATGCAGGCCGACAACTGACTGCGTAATTTAAGAAACGAGAGAAAAAAATGGCCGCCTTCTATTTATACCAAATTATGTAGTTTAGTAAAATCATATCAGGAAGAGTGCGGTTTTTCTCGAGCGTCTGCACCATTGCAAATGGAAAATATTGATTTGATTTGAACAGTTCAGTGAACAAAACTGTATTTTGTGTTACATTTTAGACACAGCGGAGTGCATTAGTGCGTTTTCAGCATCGTTGGCTCCCGATAATTATTTCCGTTCATTTTTCAGAAAACCGATATATCGGATAAAAAGACAAATGGGCAACACGTTATAGCTTTAATGAGAAAATAATTTTATATTAAATATGATGGAGAAATATAAATATATCCATTTAAAGCTATTGATTGTGTCTATACAATCAATATATATATATATATAGTTTAAGTTTATTGAAAAATGCGTTTACAATAAACGCATTACTTTACAATGAATTTCCATTCATGTTAATGTACTGACTCACATGAACAAACAATTAATTTTTAATAATTAATTCTCAGTCAAAATTGATGTGCCATTAATTCACAGTTAAGTAGATTAATTAAGCATCATGTAAATAATCGCTTGACGGCCCTAGTTATTTCATTTTAGAACAAAAGCCGATGATTATCAGGTGTATGTAATCTACTATAAACAGGCGCAGAATGGGTTAATTTATGCGTGATTCTTTCTTAACAGGATGAAGAAGCTGAAGGAGGAGATGGAAGGAGTCGTGAAGGAGCTGGCGGAGAACAACCTGTTCCTGGAGAGGTCAACCTTTACATTACAGCGCTTTATACAACTTTACAATATTGATTAAAAACTGCTCGTGTTGCATGTATGCAGCATCTTAGTTTAGACCATGATTAAAATGCAATGGTTGCCTTTTATTTGTGTTACTTTTTTATTTGATTTAGGGCTTGTTTTGTTATTTACATTAGATTGCGTTTTATTTAACAGATGCTTTCATTCAAAGCGATTTGATGTTTATTTATTACTTTTTAAAGATTTTTCTATAGATATCGCAGCATTATTGTTTTCGTAAATACTTTTGTTTGTGAAAATCGTTTAGTGAAAGTCTTAGGTTATGACAGCCCTAGTATCAATCAGTTACTTTTAAGTTACTTTTAAAAGTAGTGCATTACAATATTGCATTACTCCCTAAAATAAGTAACCAGTCACGTTACTTTTTTTATCAAAGTTACTTTTTTATGGTAAGGAATGTGATACTTTTCCGTAACTTTTTAAATCTGGGCGTGGCTTGCTTGTTTGTTTTTAATATAAAAAGTTATATTTTTAGCAAATGTGAAAGCTCTTTCATACCAAAAAGTGGAAGGAATAAACCTCAGGCTGAAGGAAGAGTAAATAAAGGATATTTGTTATTTAATTATTGCAGGTTAGCGTCATATTCTGAGTTAGCATTTCACTATTTTAATTCATTTTTGATAAAAACTGTTTACATTTAGTCTAGAAATACAGTGATATTATGTTTACTTATCGGACTTACCATATTTTTCGGACTATAAGTCGCACCTGAGTATAAGTCGCATCAGTCCAAAAATACGTCAGGATGAGGAAAAAAACATATATAAGTCGCATTTATTTAGAACCAAGAGAAAACATTTCCGTCTCCAGCCACGAGAGGGCGCTCTATGTCTTCAGTGTAGACTACAGGAGAACTGAGCAGCATAGAGCGCCCTCTGGCGGCTGGAGACGGTAATGTTTTCTCTTAGTTCATTTCTCTTGGTTTGTGTCAAATTAATTTTGATAAATAAGTCACACCTGACTATAAGTCGCAGGACCAGCCAAACTATGAAAAAAAGTTTGATTTATAGTCCGGAAAATACGGTACTTTTTCAAATATGTCCTTGTGAATTAAAAAGTAATGCATTACTTTACTAGTTACTTGAAAAAGTATGTAACTCAAGTTACTTGTAATGCGTTACTCCCAACACTGGTATTAATGATGCAAAATCCATCCGTAATGGAGCTGTAATGACGGTGGCCTTTGTGTTTCAGGTTCGGGACGCTGACGGTGGACATCAGAGCCGTGGATCGAATGTGACGCGCTCGCACAAACCACAAACTCTGTTAGCTGTACTGTACATGTGAATAGAATGTAAATACACATCTTCAACTTGACTTAATGCCATTATTTTAATCCTGCGTTAATTCTCTGAATGTGAACATTACACTAGAGTTGCTTTTAAGCCCAAATAAGTGATTTTATTTCTGTTCTCCTCATGAAAGTGAAGCATATCCATCATTAGAGCCGTAAGCATGTGTGAAGTTCGAAAGCGCTCCTGCTCTTGTGTTGGTGAACGTTAGTGAACGTGTAAAGCAGATGTGTTTTCCTTCAGTGTAAATGAAAGCGCTTGCACTATTTATAGACAGTAATGTTTGTTTCTTTAAATGAGTAAAAAGAACCGCTGAGTTCTGATAAAACTATTGTGTTTTTTTTATTTCTAACACATGCTTCACACCACATCTTTACCCACAATGCTTTGCTTCTGCTCACAGTCATCTTCATATAGTTCCATGTCACCAAACAGACCCTTTCAGCCTTAACTAAACATAAATGCATAAACAAAGATCCAAAGCATGAACAAAATATAAACATAACATAAACATAAACTTTGTGAAAATGAAAATGATAAAAAAAAATTGTTAAATAGTTTTATTATTTATTTATTAGTTGAATTTTGTAATGTGTAAAGTCATCATTTTGCAAGGCCTATATTGCTGTTTTAATCCGTGCTATTATTTATCTACTATTTATCATTGATCGTTTGATTTTGTATAAAAAAAAATAGGGACGGTTTGATCCTCAAGCATCATTTTAATTATTAATTTTAATATATGTAACCTACAACAAGTAAAAAACTAAAACATACAATATATTTTATCCCCGTGTTTTAATTCGTAGAGAATCATACGTGAGATTTCAGTAATATTATATCATATTATGTAAAAAAAAAATTGCGTGAGGATCATGCTGTTTAGAGGATAGAAAATATAAATTGGTAAATAATGCAAATCAGTGTTTTATAACACGCATACTAGTAATATAATAATACTAATAATACATAATTCATGAGCTCAATCAAAGCGCCGCGTTACACTCTGGAGTGCGCGCGTCCGCGGGACTGATGAGTGCACGCTCGCGCGTCCGTGGATCCGCTTGTCTCGGGTGACGCGACTGGATGCTGTGACTGATGTATTATAAAGAAATACGTTGTTGTTGATGATGATGAGAATAGACGCGTATTCCTGATGGAGGAATTAAGCGATCCGAGGAGGAGAAGAAGAAGAAGAAGCGCGTTCATGTGAGGAGCAAAAATCATCCATCTGACAGCAACGCGACGAGTGAGTGAATGTGTGATTAAAACAACACGACAGACAGGAGAATGGGATCTAGACATTACTAACGCGTTTTACTGGTTCTCAACATCCAGTGGCCTGCAGAAGATCCGAATAACGCACAAGAGATGCTTATTTCATATACAGTAACCCGTTAACCATCATAAATGACGGTTTTGGGCTGATATTTGGTTGATATGATGGTCACAGGCCCTTAGATGTTGATGTAAACGAGCGTTTTCTTCAGCGAATCTCAAATGAATCATGAATCGTTTGGGTTTGTTGCTGTGTATTGTCCCTGACAGCACGCGCACATCTCAGAGACGTCTATCTGACGTCGCATTTACATCTGCAAGACGTATTTTTAAGAGCGTTTGCTCATCTGCAATACGTCTATAATTAGTTTCCTATCAGATGTCAAATATACGTTTAGAAGATGTCTTTATGATTTAGAATTCATGTAAAACTGACATCTTAAAGACGTCTGTCAGATGTTTTCCAGATGTATCTGTGCTATCTGAGATGTTGTCTCTTTATCTGGAAAGCATCTGCTGTCTACAAAAGTCTGACAGACGTCTTTCAGATGTCATTTTCGCATACATTTCAAATCATAAACATCCTATAGACATCTAATAGACATCTAAAAAGGAAACGTCCTATAGACGTATTGCAGATGAGCAAACACTCTAAAAAATACATCTTGCAGATGTAAATGCACACGTCAAATAGACGTCTCCGAGATGTACGTGTGCTATTTGTTTCCTATCAGAAAAGTCAAATAAACTTTTAGAAGATGTCTGTAAGATTAAGAATGAATGTTAAACTGACATCTTAAAGACGTCTGTCAGATGTTTTCCAGATGTTTCTGTGCTGTCTGGGATGTTGCATGAATTACAGCAGCCCCCAGAGTAAACTTCACAACACACACATCCTAATGAACGTCTCTGGAGGAACATCGTCAGCATTTAGGTTTTAATTGAATTTCTGCTTCAGCTCGAGCTCTGTGGATGATTCAGATCCAGAAACGAACGGTTACAGTTTGCAGGGTTCCTGCGGGACCAAACAAGGTCTTAGATCACCCTTTTCGCTTTTCCATTCACTTTATTTCTTAAAAAGTGGTTTAGTCTTTAATTAACCTGCAGAAACCCTGATTTACTGCCAGTTCATTCAGCTTAGTTCGAAATCTCTATGAAATGTGTATGTCTCTCTGCTTTGAAACACAGTAATTTAATAGTACTTGTCGTTTCTTTCAGCTTTGATGTGACACAGAGAGGGCAAATGGTGTACTTCCTGTCCACGGAGGGCGTAAAGTCCTTGTTCCTCTTTAACCACTCAGACAGGAACGGTTCCTCCACGCCGACGCATGTTTTCTGCCATCTGGACGCCTCCTCCTTGCTGCAGAACAACGTCTCGGTGACGTCGTACGACCTGTCGCCAGCAGAGGTCACGCTCCTCGGCCTTGTGTTCGGGGTATTCTGGGTAATTTCGGTGGTGGGGAATTCGTTGGTGTGTCTGGTGATCCATCGGAGCCGGAGAACCCAGTCGACCACTAACTATTTTGTGGTGTCGATGGCGTGTGCGGATTTGCTGTTGAGCCTAGCATGTGCACCGCTAGTTCTCCTGCAGGTTTCTACCGGTCACTGGCCTCTGACCGTGGCCGCATGCAAATCTGTGCGCTACCTGCAGCACTTGTGCCCCGGAGTCCAGGTCTACGTGCTTCTGTCCATCTGCGTGGATCGCTTCTACACCATTGTGTATCCGTTGAGTTTTAAAGTGTCGCGCGAGAAAGCCAAACGAATGATTCTGGCGTCTTGGCTCTTTGATGCCGCGTTCGTCTCGCCGTGTTTGTTCTTCTACGGATCATCGGCGTCGCAAAACCACTGTGACTTCTTCCTGGCGGACAGCTGGGACAGGTTGGCGTACGCCGTCGCGCATCTTCTTCTTGGTTTCTTGGTGCCGGCGCTGCTAATCGTGTCCTTCTACCAGCGTGTAGTGCGCTACATCTGGAGGATTAGCGCTGATGGACGAACGGTGCGCAGGACCATGAACATCGTCCCCAGGACTAAAGTAAAAACCATTAAGATGTTCCTGATGCTCAACACTGTGTTTCTCTTCACCTGGACGCCGTTTTACTTCGCACAGATTTGGCACCCGAAGGAAACGGCGGGCCCGAGCAGACAGTCGGCGTTGTTCTTCATCACTGTGGCCTGGATCTCCTTCAGCTCCACGGCGTCCAAACCCACACTGTACTCTGTGTATAACGCCAACTTCAGACGCGGCATGCGCGAGATGTTCTGCATGTCGTCTATGAAGTGTTATCGTAGTAACGTATACACCATCACCGCCAGCTCGCGGATCGCCAAAAAGAACTACGTGGGCGTCGTCGAACTGCCCGCGCCGGCAAAGACACTCATCAAAGACTCAGTTCATGACACTTTTGACCGGGAAGCAAAGGAGAAGAAGTTAGCATGGCCGATTAGCACCAACCCACATAACACATTCGTATAAAGTCGTTAAAGAGAATTTAAACAAATTCGTTCATAATTTTCTCACCTTTTACGTGGTTCCAAACCTGAATGAGATTCTTTCTTAGGGGCCGTTCACACAAAACGTGTTTTTCCATTCCAATGCGTTACTTTTCTAGTGTTTTTCAAAATAAACGTACTAGATGCGCTCATGTCTTGTGTCTTTCGTAGCAATGTACCACAATTTTACGATGCCGCGTCAAATTAAAATAATTTCCAATCAGAAAACCCTGGAGGCAGGGCAAGCGTTGCCAGCTTTTGTTTTCAGTAGCTTCAGTAGCAAGTTTAATTTAACGGTAACGGTACCTTTAGAAGATATTTTGAAGAATGCTGGTAGCTAAACATTTGATGGTCCCCATTCACTTCAATAGTAATTTTTAACTCGGTGGGTACCAGCTGTTTTGTTAGCAACATTCCTCAGAAACATCTTCTTATGTGTTCAACTTTAACACAACTTTGGACCAACTTGAGTTAATGAGTAAATGATGTCAAAATGTACATTTTTGCGTGAACTATTCCTTTAACTCATTATAATGATACGCGGATGAGTAAGTGATGATAACTTTTGAGTGGCCTGTTGATTAAACTGCCGTCACACATCAAAACGATTAAACTAACTTTGTTGAAATGCAAAAAACGTGGTGCTAACTAGTTCAGCTACACACTGATGAAATGGACGACATTTACTAAACACCTTAATGGTCACTGCTGTGATCCTACGGTGGCCTGGAGGCGGCGAACAGGGTTTATGTTAATCTTCAAAAGAGATTCGTTTGTGTTGTTTCGTGCAATAAACATTTCACTGTCTGAAATGTATCAATGTATCATTAATGTAGCATTGAGACACTGATGCAGTGCTACATTTCTCCAAACTCGTCTACATCTGTGATGATTTGAGGATGAGCATATTCGGGTGAACTATTGCTTTAAAGCTGCACATGCAAACTAATCAAAATATTGTATTCCCACAAACTTTGATAATGAATGAAAGTGTTTGTGCTGCTCTGGATTCTTAACCAAAAATTGAGGCAAGAGAGACAAGAAGAGTCAGACGCACTGAGGTGGAGCAAAGGTGTATGTTTTAATAAGACGTTTATCATTAATAAGCATCACCCTGCTACAAATTACAATCTACATATTATACACGCCATATAAAAATATATTTGAGCTCTAAACATAGATAATGCCAGCCAGAAGGAAACAAGCTGAAGGCCAATAAGAGTGTCTTCTTCTACATCTGCGTTTAAACCGATCACGGTCATGAAATAGTTCTACATTCATTCAGATCGTAACTCATCTGTGCTGAAATATTAGTTTGTTTTTTGCAAACCTGCCAATTAAAGCAGAAAGATCAAATAAAAGTACAAAAATTAGAGCTTTGAAGGAAAGTGCTTTAAGATTCAGTTTAGTGGAATAAATACACCATCAACAAAAAACACATAAAACTATATGTACAAGAGAAGAGGGAAGTGCTATGCGTTGCAATCTTTCAAATGTCGTAAAGTGCAAAGAGACGAGGGAGAGATTTTGGCAACAGTTGAGTCTTATAACATCTGTGTCTGAAGGTTTAATGGATTAAACTCATTCTAAGAAGCATCGGAGTGACGAAGCTGGTTTCTACAATGGGATACAGGAATAAAAAAAGGTAACTGTGACTCAGTTGTTCTCAGTCCTGAGAAAAACTGGGAATTTAAAAGATTTTAAAATGTTGCGATTCTGTTTCCACCCAAAAATAATTAAATAAAAAGCTAATTGCAACTTTTTCCCTCACAATTGCATGTTAATATCTCACAATTTTAACTTGTCTTGTCAAAATTGCGAGTAGTTAGAAACTTGAAATCATCATTATCCCCCCCCCCCCCCCCCCCCCCCCCGTTAATTACAAAAAAAACAAAATGAATTGTGAGGACAGTAGCCTGCGTTATGAAACAAAAAGGTGCAATTAGCTTGTTTTATTGTTTATGTTTTTATCCGCGCTTCATAAAAATGAACGCTGGAATCCTTCATCACGAGTGATGAATAAATAAATAAAGAAGGAAGTGGAAATGTTTCCGAATCACACAACAAACACCTGAACGTGAAACATATATAACTCTCCGTCTGAATCGTAATGTTGTCATAAAAGCTTATTAGAGATGAACACTGTGAATGGAGATTATGGATCGGATTCTAAGACGTCTTGGAGCTGTACTTGACGTTCTTGAGGATCTTGTTGGTGGAGGTCTGCGGTGCTTTCTGCTCGTCTCCGGTCAGGAGGGCTTTGATTTCGGATGGGATCTTCCCCTGGTCCATGGCCAGACACCACTGCTTGTACTGCAGACACATGAACAGCATCAGCACGGCTGCGCAGACGCAGGACAGCGACAGATCGAGCGTGTGTTTACCATGTCCAGCTCCTCTCGCAGCGCACAGATGGCCCTCTCTTTACTGGACACCAGCTCCTCCAGATACTGGTAGCGCAGCTTCTTTCTGGCGCGACACTCTCTGGCGCTCTGCCGGCTTCTCTCCAGCTTGACCTTCAGGTCGATCTTGGCAGGTTTGCGGCCGCGTTTACCGGGTTTCTTCACTTTTCCAGCAACCATCTACAGTTTAGAAGAGACTTTACGGTCATGCCACATTAATAAACAATTGCTGTAAACAATCCAAACCGAAAGAGGAAAACACAGACGGTCATCTGTACAGCTGACTATTGAAACTAATGCTTCATAATTGATCAATCCCTAAACATTGAAACGTTGTGTATTGTATTTAAATTGATCCCACACTGTTTTTCTCTGTGGAGCTGCTTTCTAAACTAAAAATTAACTAGTTTCATATTTGATGAATTTTACTTTTTTGTTATGTTTGTTAAACTTTATTCTGAATGATTACACCATTGTCTTTTTTTTTAGCTGCTTCAAGGTTGAAATGTAATTTGTATTATAACAGATTCATTTTCCCGTTTATTATTGTGAGACTGCTTTTTCTGTATATAAATAAATGTTTTACAAAAATGAAATTAGTACTTTGGAGGTACCGTGGTATTTTAATGTACTATAGCACGATTCGGTGATATTAAAATGCTTAATTTTTTATATTTCACAGAATATCATGATCCATTAATCTGCACCGTTTGTAAACCAGAGCGATGTTTATAAATGTTCATTTGACGCACTTTACTGTGATCCATCGCGTGTTTTCCAATCGACGGGAGTCTGCAGTCGTGTGCTGATCCTCGATCATTCACCTGTAATCGATCAGAGTCCGATTGAGATGATTTTTGATCAATCTTCCAGCGGAGCTGCTTATGTTTTTAGCCGAATGCTAACAGCGCTCTTCCGGTCCTGTGTGAGTGACGCCTACCGCGCTGCATGCTGGGACATGTAGTCTCTTCCAGATGGCCAAAATTAAACATTCTAGAAAGATCATCAGTTTACACACACAAACTCATTACATATTTTCAATATAATAAGTCACTGAAAGCAGCATTAAATGTGCGTTAGATGAGTCTTTCATGTCTAAACATACCCAGAGAGCAAATTGTAGTCCCGTTACTGATTTCGATTTCATTTTTTTTTTTTTTTTTGTATAGCGCATTTACAACAGCCTCCTGGCTGACCAAAGTGCTTTACATAAGAGCAAGAATATTGCACATACATAAAAAAATAGACCAGACAAAAATTAAAACCACCCATTTCAAAATTTAGCATAATACAGTAGTCAGTACACTAAGGAAAATAAAAAAAGTTTTTAGCAAGGAGGTATCCCAGAGTCGTGGCCCAGCCACTGCAAATGCACGCTCCCCTCTATGCTTTAGCCTAACGCAAGGACCACCAACAGAGCCTGGAGCTGGATCGTAGGCTTCTTGATGGAGTATAAGGTTGAAGAAGTTCAGATAAATAGACAGGAGCTTTGTTATGAAGGGATTTATAAATGAAGAGGAGAATTTTAAAGTCTATTCTCTGAGAAATTGGCAACCAGTGAAGGGATCTCAGAATTGGAGTGATGTGTTCATGTTTACGACAGTTTAAAAGAAGTCTGGCTGCAGCATTTTGGACAAGCTGAAGTCGTGCAATTTGAGATTTAGATATATACCGCAATGTAAAGAATTGCAGTAATCTAGACGCGATGTAACAAATGCATGAACAGCCATTTCTAGAGTGTTTGGAGTGAGAAAGTTTTTAATTTTAGACAGTAAACGAAGCTGATAGAAACTGGATCCAATTACAGAAGAGATACGTCTATCAAAATTTAAGTGTTGGTCAATAGTAATACCTAGGTTCTTCAACCGTGAGGATCTAAAAACGGATAAACTATCAAACTCAGGGCTTATACACTGAGAGTAGGACCGAAAACTATTACCTCTGTCTTGTCCTCGTTTAAGAAGAGGAAATTTTGGGCTAGCCATAATTTCACCTCCTCTAAACATTGGAGAAGAGAGAGGTGATTGCAGTGGAGTTGTTTTTCTTAACTGGAAGATAGATTTGAGTGTCATCTGCATAGAAATGAAAAGACACACCATGTTTTCTTAGAATAGAACCCAGAGGCAGCATGTACAGAGAGAATAGAGAGGGAGCTAAAATAGAGCCTTGTGGAATGCCACGGGTCAGAGGAGCAGGGGAAGAGGAACAATTTCCCAGTTTCACTAAAAACCTTCTGTCAGGTATGACTGAAACCATTTCAGAGCGTTTGCTTTTAGACCTACCCAAGACTCTAATCTAAAAAGATTAGTAAAAGTTAGTAACATAAATCATTACACATTTAAGATAATATAGGCTAATCAGACTACTATTAGAATGCTTTTGCCCTAACTTGTTTTTCACATTAATTTAAACAGGATATTGATATAAAAATACTAAGATAAAGATAATTTGTTCCAATCATTGTACTTAACAACAGTTTGATTTATATATATATATATATATATATATATATATATATATATATATATATATATATATATATATATACACACACATACACATACACACACACACACACACACACTGTATATATTTAAATTTCATGGGTACTTCAAGTAAATATGTTAAGTGAAAAAAAGTTTGGGAATTCCTACATTGCAAGTAAGAAATTATAGGAATTTGTGCATTTTCGTATTTTTGAAAGACAAAAGCAATCGAAAGTAAAAGTAATCAGATTTTTGGAATCTGATCAGTTACTACCCAGCTCTGCCTCCCCCTCACACAAAACATTATGCATTTTTAGATTCTCAGAAAACGTCATTCTGTATGATTTATAGGCTTGTTTCCTCAGGGGGACCAAAAAATGTCCCCACAAGGTCATAATGGATTACGTTACCAACTAAAATTTTTCTCATGTAGTTATAGGGTTAATAACCCTATTATGAATCAGTAACGGGCTACAATTTGTAATAAGTGATCTTTTCCAGATAGCACTGGTACGTCTCTAAGAGGTCTGTTAAAGATCTGGGAAACATCTGCTGTGTACAAACACCTGACAGACATCTTTAAGATGTCAGTTTTACAAGCATTCCTGATAGCACACATACATCTAGGGACGTCTATTTGACGTCTGCATTAAGATGTCAAATAGATGTCTATTAGATATAAATAAGATGTTTATGATTTGGAATGTATTTAAAACTGACATCTGAAAGACATCTGTCAGACGTTTGTAGACAGCAGATGCTTTCCAGATCAAGAGATCTTTAACAGATATCTTGCAGATGTGCGTGTGCTTGACATCTGTTAGGAAACGAGATATAGACGGATGAGCAAACACTCTAAAAAATAAGTCTTGCCAATGTAATGCAGACGTCAAATAGAGTGCTGTCGTCTTGTATGCGAATAGTTGATTTTTAAGTAAAAAAGTTTACATATATTCCACGATGGCACACGTACATCACGGAGACGTCTATCTGACGTCGTATTTACATCTGCTAGACTTGTTTTTTAGAGCGTCTTATTTGCAATACATCAACAGTTAGTTTCCCTTCAGATGTCGAAAAGACGTTTAGAAGATGTCTTTAAGATTTAGAATGAATGTAAAACTGACATCTTAAAGACGTCTGAGGTTTGAACACTTTCCAGATGATGCGATCTTAGCCCCGATAGCACACCTACATCTCAGAGACGTCTATTTGACGTCTGCATTACATCTGCAAGACATATTGATTTGGAATGTTTGGAATGTATGTAAATCTGAAAGACATCTGTCAGGCGTTTGTAGACAGCAGATGCTTTCCAGATCAAGAGATCTTTAACAGACGTCTGTGTGACTGATTTTACTGTTTATCTGGATTAGTCCAGCAGTAATAAAGCGTGCATGAGTGAAATACACGGAGCTCTGCTGCTGATTGTGTAATGAGAGCCGTCTCGACTCAAGCTCCGCCTCATAAACTCATTTACACTGTTTTACACTCATTTACGGTCTCAGAGTCGGCTCTCTGTGTTCATTACCGGACCCCAGCGGATCAGCGGCTCTTTATTCTCCGGTTTTCAGCGTGAGTCTGAGTTTGTGGCCGGTGTGAGTTTCAATGACGCCATGATGTTATTTTTACCCGATGAGCTCACGAACTCAGTCTAACTTCACCAGCAGCAGACTGACCAGCTTTAACTAGTCTAACTAACCCATCCGCGTCTCTATCGGGGTCACTACACTTCCGGTCAGCTTTATCCGTGGATCTGCTGTAAACGAGACGGACTGGACCTTCATGGTGAGTTTCGGACATGTGTTACATGAGAAACAGATCGCGGAGGGCCGCAGTGTGTGTGTGTGTGTGTGTGTGTGTGTGTGTGTGTGTGTGGAGACGATGTTATTGTTACTTTCGTTTACTTAGTAAACCTAGTCAAATGATTTTAATGTTTCGGAAAGCTCTGTTGAGTTTCATATTTACCTTGCTGTCATTAAATACAGTACATTGTGACTCTGACATCTGTAAAAACACAGAAAACACACTCGTGTCCTGTTGAAATGTTCAGGTGTAACTTTACATTAAAATAGTGTGGTGATACCATAATGATTATCACATTTCTATAATTTTATAGTATTAACAGTATATTCAGTTCTCACTTAGATACACTATAATAACAACGCTATCAGTCAATGTGTGCTAAATTAATACATGTAAATATGTTTAAATAAAATTTAAAAAAGCATGAAATTACTTTTTTTGGGGGGTTAATTTAAATAAAATAAATGTTAACTGAAGGATAATCAAATATATATATATATATATATATATATATATATATATATATATATATATATATATATATATATATATATATAAACTCAAACTGTTTTTATTTCGACTAGCTGCATATTCCTAATTTCCCTAAAATAGCTGAAACTAAAACTAAAATAAAAACTGTATCGATTTCTTTAAATACAACAAACTATGAATACAAATGATAGAAATGCACAACAAATTAACATGAATATGTATACCAATGTATAGATAAAAAATCAAAATAATATTAAAAAGTCAAGTCACCTTTTAATTATATAGCGCTTTTAACAATACAGATTGTAACAAAGCAACTGAATAATATTAAATAGAAACAAAGTGTAATATAATCTCAGCGATACTACAAATAGCACTCAAAATAACCATGGTATTATAATAATATCTGTCTGAAAAACAAAACAAAACATTGTTATACCATGGTATGACGTTATTGTCTGTTTTCAGTGTGTGAAGGTCACATGATCACGTCTCTCATTTCAGGATATTTCTGAAAGGGAAGTTCAGCGTGTTTAATCACAGCGGGTTTATAAAAAAATCACCTGCGGAGGAACAGAAAGCACTTATGCTGTTGTTGTTGTGTGACTGTTTCCATGTTACAAATACACTGGATTACTCTGAGTAAACAAGATCATTTCTATTTAAATACGAGGCTCTGAAAGACTTGCCCATGGATTTACCCTCCTGAAACCCAGAAAAATGGTTTTATTTAAAAAAAAAAAAAAAAAAAAAAAATATATATATATATATATATATATATATATATATATATATATATATATATATATATATATATTTGTCATTACAGCATAAGAAACCAATGGAGAAAAAAAAAAACATTATTCACATTTTTTTTCTATGTCCTATGTGGAGAACACCAGGACAAAGTTAATAAAAATATAAAACACACATACACACACACACACACACACACACACACATATATATATATAATATACACACACATACATACATGTATAAAAAGGCATGTAGGCAAAACAAATATTTTTAGATTTCAGGCTATTCTTAGCCAAACTTTGTACCTATGTTATGAAAGATATAACATAATGATTTAATATACTACTGTACTTTATGAAAAAAGTGCATGAAATGTTCATATATTGGTATTGCCATTCTATAGGCTACATTGCATCTAATTATCATATTAATGTGTCATTGTAGCAAACCATAACAGAAAAAAAAAGTGTAACAGGAGTAATTTCTTGGCAACATTTTCATTAGAATATCTCATAGGAATATTGATCAATAATTTATTGTTGTTTCCCCAAAATGCCTGATGAACAGACCGTTTGTCCTGGAGTCCTCTACAAAAGATATATGTTAAAATTAAGCCCTGTTCTGGTTCAGATTTGAATCCCCATAACATTTTTCTGAGATGTTTATTCACGACAAACAATTTGAAAAGGAGTCAGAACATTATGATATTTCCTTAAGAGTACTACATTTGATCATTCTGTCAATATCAGTCATATTTACAGACCAAGCAGAAAGTGTGTTTATGATCAAACCTCCAAACATCTGATATCTCAAAAAAATTGCTCTGAATGTGCTCTGTTCAGGACATCCTGACTTAAAACATATAATGTCCTCTACAGATGACAGAAGAATAAACCTGGGTCCCTTAAATTGGCTCTTGTTTAAAGAGGACGTTGTGATGTGCGGGTCCTTCACGACTCACAGCAGACAGACAGACAGTGAGAGTAATGGTGCATTTGGAGCTCGTTATCGTCTCCTCGTTAAACACAGGCGCTCAGGAGGAGGCCTGTCATTAAAATGTCCCTCGGCTTCCAGGCGGTTTGTTGTGGTCGCGAATCTGCCGATTAGGATGTGATGTTCTGGAGGAATCAAGAATTTCCCCTCGTAAAGCTGAACGCGCTCACGTCACCGTTTCATTTCCACTAATGTCTTACTTGAAGAAGAAGCTGGTTAGTTCAGGATCATCCCATGGAGCAGCTAGTTGTGTCGGTCAGTCCAGCAGTGATCTAGTAATTGACCCAAAGGTTAGTTCCCTGCTTGTTCTACTAGTGCAGGACAACAACAAGCAATCTGATTAACCTGACTCATAATTAATTAATATTTAGGTCTTTAAAAAGTCTATGTTCACACTTCAGGCAAATGTGTTTTTTTTTGCTCACATTACTCAGATCTGTTTTTCTCATGACAGTGTGAACAGCACAAACCACATGGAATCTGATCTTTTAAATTCCGATTTGTGCACTTCCATATGTGGTACTAAATCAATGTGACCACAGCCATGTGACTTTTACGTCACTCTTCATTGTTCATTGTTAATTTAAACTGGGAGTCATCTCAGTTATCACCATTAAAGTATGGAGTGCCACAAGGATCTGTCCTAGGTCCTCTGCTATTTTCAATATACATGTTACCCCGTCGTAATATTATTAGAAAATATGGAATAAGTTGTTATGCTTATGATATTTAACTATTTATCTCAACAATTTGCCCCTCTGGAGTGGGACTGGGCTAGTTTTGGACTAGTTTAGAGAAGCAACTGGGTGGATTTTGCTTTGAAAACCTGGCAACACTGTTGGTATTGTTTGTTTTTTTTGCACATGCCAGTGCATGTCAGTTCAGAACCATGATTTAATATAACAAACATTTAATATAACAAATGGAATCGAGCATTAAGGCTTGCAGTGTTAGCATAGCCATTTGGTTTTGGTCTTAAATAGTTTAACAAAAGTCTTAATTCTTCATAATCAGTGAATACTGATCGTTATGGTTTTGATATTATAATTTGTTGTAGATGATTGAAAGATGCATATTTAGGTTGGCTTGAGAAAGCTTATTCTTATTATTTTCTGATTATATGTCATTAAACAGATTATAAAAACTATGAAAAGTCCGATAGATGTTCATTGAGAGGGGGTCAAAACTTTTGCTTAGTGTTTAAGCTGTCTATCACCAGCAAAGCTTAATGGCTATCATAGACGTGCATTATGAATAAAATCTTTATTTCTACCCTCTGGCTATTATTGACATATTGATTACACAACATACAGTATCTTAAATACTGTTACATTGATTTTAGAACAGAGGTTTCAGCGCGACTTTGGACTGTTGTGCATCTCAGCGACTGTAAATATCAGTTTGCGTGTTTCATTTACAACGTCTCGGGCCTTTGAACGTGTCTGTGGTTTGATTACAGCCTCGTTTGATCTGTTTGTGTTCTGATGGCCATTTGACGGGTCAAAGTCCTCCATCGCTGTTATCTCTGCCAGGCAGGTTGAGCTATTAACCTTCGGTCAGAAAAACACGGATCAAACAGTTTTAATTCAGCTCTGCCTTTGCAAAAAATGATGTGACTTGAAGAAACCGTGAAGCCAATTTGTTCGGCAACAATTTAAAATTAGATCTCAAGCTAAAAAAACTAAATAAATAAAATGCTCATGAATAAATGTTTGAGTGCAGCTGAATCCCGAACGGTCCTAAAACAGAGCCAGAATGAAGTGTTGTGAGAAACGGCTCCATGACGTCTGAAATCAATCAAATGTTTTATTTGTGGAAATGCTCGGCGCTCCAGTTTCATGTTATTAGAGGGAAACACAAGATGCAGAAACTCTGGTTTAGTTTGATATTTGATGGGGGATGGAAACGCTTTTCTCCCAATGGCCTGGACAGACCCTGTTCATGAAGACGTCACATGATCTCATGTTTCCGCCTCCGCACACGCGTGTGAAACTGATCTCCTCACGTCAGCATGGTTTCAGTCTCACTAACACATCTGGACTTCGCTTTCACTCTTTCAGCTGATGTTTCTGTGATAGTTTAAAACCGTGATCCTGACATCAAGATTGACTCTGTTCGCCTTCTGAACTCATGTAGTGTTTATAGTCCTGACAATAATTTATAGGATGTTAGTATAGTAAGAAAACATGTGACAATCACTGATCCAGTTTGTGAATGAAACCGAAGGAAAGATTGTGTATTTTTCCTGATGTCAGGATCAGGGCGTTGATTTGATCCAGACACACGTGACTTAAACAATGACCATAACAATAACTGTACAGTTTTAATAATCACTTTAACCTGAAGAGGATAGTGAACTACAATGATAACGACACAGAAGAACAATAATAATGACGTCTTGTCCAGAGCAGTTTTTCTTTTTTCCGACAATGACAACTAATCAGAATCCATTCGTCTTTAAAGAGCTTATCGTCGCTGGTGCGGATGCGAAAATATTTATCGTTATACTTATTGTTTTAAGCCCCATTCACAACAAGTACCGTAATGATAACCATAAATTTATAATAATATATAAAGTTAAAAAAATTGGTCTAACTCTAAAATAATAGCAATAATCAGTGTTGGAGAAAGTAACTTTTAAAAGTAATGCATTATAGTATCGTAAAAAAGTAACTAATTGAGATCGTTACTTTTTAATGTTACTTCTTGTCACCTGGTCTTGTTTATATGTTTTTAATAATAAAATAATTATTTTTGCCAACTCTAAGCAAACCAAAAGTGAAAATGATAAGCATCAGGATGAAGGAAGTGCCTTTGCATTTCCCGATTTATCTCAACATGGGTATTGGAGAGCTTTGAGTGAATGAATGGGAAAACAAAGCAACTTGGGTTACTTATTTAAACAGGTAACTCAGATATTTTTCATAGTTGTTGTTGTTGTTGTTGGGATTTTCCCATCATACAGGTCTGACTGGCAGGTTTACGGCACACAGGGGAATTTCTCTGGTTTCTGTGCAATCCTGTTATGTACACATGAAAGAGATTACATTATTAAAGCAGACCTTTTTTGTTTTTAGCACTCACACACAAACAACGTGAACCCAAAGCTGCTGTCACCAGATATACACTATGACACATTCTGTTTGAATGAGCCGTTTTCAAACTCTCAAATCATTAATATGCATATTACTCTCGTATCTGTTCAATATAGATGCAGTGTGACATGAGCAATGTTTGGGGTAAAGTAGGGCGAGCCTGATGTCACCACGTACAACATGTTCTTGGATCAACTTCCGTGTTGATCCTGGAACCACATTCCAATCAACCAATCAGAATTGAGATGTTTTAGGCTTGCACCCAGGGTTAGGTGCTTCTACACCCTTGTTAATCAGCAATCATTTCCAACTGATTTTAAGATAAATTATGGCTAGGGTGTATATTGTGTGTATATATAAGTGTATATTTTTGGACAATGATGTTGATCATCAAAAAGCAACGCAAGAGTGATGTAAAGCATAGCGTTCCATAAAAAGTAACTAAGTAATGCAATTAGCTACTTTGAATGGAATATTGCAATGTATTACTTTTAAAAGTAACTTTCCCCAAAACCAGATTGATTGTGAGGGTTCACAATGTGTTTTTGTGTCTCAGCAGAATGATGGAGTGCAGCGGTAAGAAGGTGCATGAGGTCACGCCGCTGTGATGGTGTGAAAGAAACTCCCATCAGCCACTGCGCCTCAAGCACCGTTTTTCCTCTGGAGTTTCCTCTTGCTTTTTATCTTACGTTTTTGGCGCGCCTGCCGAATGCATCATCAGCTGCTACCATGATGCCGTTGATCTCCTGAGTGTATCGTCACTGAGACACAGAGACTGTTAGCGCAGAGACGGACTGAGGGATTGTGGGTATGTGTGAGCGCGCGGCGCGGCCCATCGGGGCCGAGGGTCTGGTGGCTCTGCTGGAGGGCGCTCTGGACCGCGTACTGCTGATCGACAGCCGGCCGTTCGTGGAGTATAACACGTGTCACATCCTGGAGGCCGTGAACGTCAACTGCTCCAAACTGATGAAGAGGAGATTACAGCAGGACAAGATCCAGATCAGTGAACTCCTGCAGCACTCGGCCAAGAGGAAGGTGCGTGAAACTACAGGCGTATTGCTCTTGTGTCACCTGACTCAAGACCCAAGCAGATGTTTAGCGGGATGTTCACGCTGCTCAAACTGGAAGCTGTTTGATGCTCAAATCTGATCTGATTTGCTCATTGCCTGTAAAAGAACAGAGTGAATGTCCTGCTAAACATCATAAAAAGTAATTAAGTACCGCAGTTAGTTACTTTTAAAGTAGTAAAACAACATTGTAATGCATTATAGTAGCAAGCTCCTGACTAAAGTAGAAAACTACACTGACACAAATGGACAAACTTGATTATAAATATAGAACATCATTTTACCAACCAGAACACTAGAAAACGGAATAATGAGCAGATATGAACTCACTATTTCATTATGTGTGTGTGTGTTTCAGCTGGAGCTCCAGGGTCAAGAGGTCGTGGTCTATGACCAGAGCTCGACTGACCCCGCCTCCCTCTCATCAGAGGCCTTCCTCAGCGTCCTATTGGCCAAGCTGGAGAAGAGTTTCCCTTCAGTCCACCTACTCTCAGGTTCACACCATACACACCTGCACCTGTGTCTCCAGTGAACAACTCACTGATTCAAATGATTCGGTCAGAGCGAGTCTCCAGTGAACAACTCACTGATTCAAATGATTCGGTCAGAGCGAGTCTCCAGTGAACAACTCTCTGATTCAAATGATTCGGTCAGAGCGAGTCTCCAGTGAACAACTCTCTGATTCAAATGATTCGGTCAAAGCGAGTCTCCAGTGAACAACTCACTGATTCAAATGATTCGGTCAGAGCGAGTCTCCGCTGAACAACTCACTGATTCAAATGATTCGGTTAGAGCGTGTCTAATTTAAGTGTCCTTTTAATTTTGATTTAATCTCAGTTAACAATTTTAGATCTTAAACTTTTTAAATATTATTATTTAGGTTTCCATTAATTTAGTTTTCAGTTTTAGTCTGTTTTAGTATTTGTAGTTTTGTTTTTAAATTTTATGGTTATTAATTTTAGCAACTCAGCTTTTTTAAAAAGGACTATTTAAGTTCAATTTAATTCATTTTTAATTTTTTATATTTGACAATTTTTTTAGTGCCTCAGCTTTAAAAAATAATATGACTATTTAAATTTAATTTCAGTTTTAGTCATTTGTTCAGTACATTTATTTATTTATTTTACAGTTAGTAATTTTAGTACTTCAACTCTAACTTATTATGCAGCGTTTTGACATTTTAAGTTGGATTTTTTAATTTTGCAATGCACATTTTCATCTGAAATCATTTATAGTGCTGACAGACCAACACAAACCTGGATGCAAACTTAAAGACATGATTTGCTCTACACATGAATCTCTTTCAGCAGGTCTACATCTTCATCCGGCCTCACCTGTCTGTGTTCTGTCCCGGTCTGCAGGTGGTTTTGTGGCGTTCTCGCAGCTGTTCCCGGGTCTCTGTGAAGGGAAGTCCTCGCTGGTGCCGTCCTGCATCTCTCAGCCGTGTCTCCCTGTGAGCAGCAGCGGGCCGACGCGGATCCTGCCGCACCTGTACCTGGGCTGCCAGAGAGACGTGCTCAACCAGGTGATGCTCACGACAGACACGAGTTAGGAGCGTGTCTCATGAGCTCGTGCTGATGTCTGTGTTCCCGCAGGAGCTCATGCAGCAGAGTGACATCGCTTACGTGATCAACGCCAGCAACACTTGCCCCAAACCAGACTTCATCCCCGACTCGCATTTCCTGCGCGTGCCGGTCAACGACAGCTTCTGCGAGAAGATCCTGCCCTGGCTGGACCGATCCGTGGAGTTCATAGGTCAGACATGATCATGTGACTGTAGGAGTATGTTTAGAGTGGGAGGTCAGCTGACAGGAAGTGTTTTTTTGTGTTTCCTGTTAGAGAAAGCCAAGGCCAGTAACGCCAGAGTCCTTGTTCACTGTCTGGCGGGAATCTCTCGCTCGGCCACCATCGCCATCGCTTACATCATGAAGAGGATGGACATGTCGTTAGATGAAGCGTACAGGTACACCAGCAGATTCCCTGAGCCTTTATTAATCTACATTCATTGAAGGATGAGTCTCAAAGTACTTGAGCTGAATTAAATTTCTTGATTTAAAGGTTAAATCATCCTTATATGAAAATAATTACAAAAATGACTTGTACTTTTAGATTAATAAAAGGTTCTGTTTTGCGTTTAGTGGCTCACTATGAAAGCCCTTTTCTGCCACTGAATTGCAAGTTTAAAAGTCGCAATTACCTTTTTATATTTTAACCAGTTTATATCTTGCAATTCTGGCTTTTTTTTCTCGCAGTGCTGAATTTTATTTACTTGCAATTCTGACTTTTTTCCCTTGCAATTCTGACCTTTTCTCGTAATTCTGACTTTTTTGTGCAATTCTGAGTTTTTTTTCACAATTCTTTTTTTCTTGCAATTCTTACTTTTTTCTCGCAATACTGACTTTTTGCTTGCAATTCTGACTTTTTTCGCAATTCTTTTTTTTTCTTGCAAATTTTTTTTTTCGCAATTCTGACTTTTTTTCACAATTCTTTTTTTTCTTGCAATTCTGACTTTTTTTCTCGTAATTGTGAGTTTATATCTTGCAACTCTGGCTTTTTTTTTCTTGCAAAGTTGATTTTTTTTTTCTTCTTACAATTCTTAATTTTTTTCTCCCAATTCGGACTTTTTTCCCTTGCAATTCTGACTTTTTCTCATAATACTGACTTTTTTCTCGCAATTCTGACTTTTTTCGCAATTCTGACTTTTTTCTTGCTAATTTTTTTTTTCGCAATTCTGACTTTTTTTCTCATAATTGTGAGCTTATATCTTGCAATTTGGACTTTTTTTCTCACAATTCTGACTTTTTCTCCAATTCTTACTTTTTTCTCGCAATGCTGAATTTTTGTTCCTTGCAATTCTTAATTTTTTCTTGCAATTCTGACTTTTTTCCCTTGCAATTCTGACTTTTTCTCCGTAATTGTGACTTTTTTTGCAATTCAGATTTTTTTTCGCAATTCTTTTTTTCTCTCGCAATTCTGACTTTTTTTTTTGCAATTCTGACTTTTTTCCGCATAATTGTGAGCTTATATCTTGCAATTTGGACTTTTTTTCTCACAATTCTGACTTTTTCTCCAATTCTTACTTTTTTCTCGCAATGCTGAATTTTTGTTCCTTGCAATTCTTAATTTTTTCTTGCAATTCTGACTTTTTTCCCTTGCAATTCTGACTTTTTCTCCGTAATTGTGACTTTTTTTGCAATTCAGATTTTTTTTCGCAATTCTTTTTTTCTCTCGCAATTCTGACTTTTTTTTTTGCAATTCTGACTTTTTTCCGCAATTTTTTCGCAATTCTTACTTTTTTCTCGCAATTCTGACTTTTTTCTCGCAATTCTGACTTTTTTTATCATAATTGTGAGCTTATATCTTGCAATTCTGACTTTTTTCCCCCACAATTCTGACTTTTTTCGCAATTCTTTTTTTCTCGCAATTCTAACTTTTTTTGCAATTCTGACTTTTTTTCGCAATTTTGTTTTTTTCTCGCAATTCTGACTTTTTTCTTGCAATTTTTACTTTTTTCTCGCAATTCTGACATTTTTCTCGCAATTCTGACTTTTTTTCTCATAATTCTGACCCTTTTTTTTCTTGTAATTATGTTTATATCTCATAATTCTGACATGGCAGTCATGGCCTAATGGTTCTCGCAAGTCTGACTTTTCTCCCAGTTCCGACATCTTTTCTCATAATTGCGAGATGTAAACTTGCAATTACTAGAAAAACTATTAGAATTTTTAGATAAAAAGTCATAATTACCGATCGATCTGCAAGCTGTGTGCCCTCACCACATTGCGTGTCTATTCACAGGTTCGTGAAGGAGAAACGGCCGACCATCTCGCCCAACTTCAATTTCTTAGGTCAGCTGTTGGACTTCGAGAAGAAGCTGAAGAGCGCGAGCGATGCGCCGTTCAATCCTCGACCGCCGTCAGACGAGCGGAAGCTGGAGCCGCTGACGATGCCCTGCGTTCTGTCCGGCGTCCCCGAGGAGCATCTTCTGGCCCGGGCGCTCTGCAGCCTTCAGCTCGGAGAGGAACCAGAGGAGAACGTCCGACCCAAACGCTCCTTCTCCCTGGACATCAAATCCTACGGCGAGTCCGGAGCATCTCTTCGAGCATTTCCCGTCGCTGAACCCTGTCAGTTCTCGCCGTTGCAAGAGGTCTCAGAGCAAAGTCCAGCTGAAGATCAAGCTAACAAGGTGCTCCAGCGCAGCGGCAGCGAGGATGGCGCTCCAGCGGGGGTCCTGTCGCACTCTAAAGCCAAAGCAGGGGCGCTGAAGGGCTGGCACTCGGACATCGTCCTGGGACCCGTGGCCGGAGGCTGGTTCCTCTCCTCAGACTCGGCACGCTTCTACTCGACCTCGGCTATCTTCAGCGGCGCCAGCTGCGCTCCGGGTCTGGAGGCGGTGAGGAGACGCGGCCGGCAGCGCAGCGGAGACGGAGGAGACTCTCGCAGGAGCTGGCACGAGGAGAGCAGCTTCGAGAAGCAGCTGAAGCGCAGGAGCTGTCAGATGGACCGCATGACGGACAGCAGATCCCGAGAAGACATGAACACGAGGAGCAGCCAGTCCAGCTTCTCCGGCAGCTTGGAGATCATCGAGGTCTCCTGAGGACTCCACACAGTCAATCCTTTCTTTGCTTTGTTCTCATTCAGAGTTGAACTCGATTGGGTGGATCTGAAGCACAGATATCCAGGACCTCGAAACACTACAGATGGACAGGCTGAACCTTCATATAACATTTGTCCCTGAAATGTTGTTTCAATTCACACATGTGGCATCACTTAATTAAACATGCACATAATTAACTCTCAATTCAGTTTTTGCACACATTTCCAGCCTATGAATCTGAACATTTAATAAAAATAAAAAAATGTTGTTGACATGAAAGAGAAAAAACTCTTGGAATTGAAGTCAGTTAACAGATACAAAAAGATCAAGTGCAATAAAATTAACACTTAAATGTGTATGTTTGGATGTTTTCAATCAACTAGTCTGAAAGACGCCGTACAAAACTGACCAGTGCATGACGCCTAAGAGCGTCTTTTGTCATATTTTTGCCATGCATGTGTTGAATTATGATCTCAGGAAGTTGCAAATCTGTCGGAGATCCAGAATCAAACACACACATGGATCTTTAATTCTCTCAAGCGTGCGATGATGCTCGTTTCTGTCGAGGTCCAGCACAGAACAGTTTCGGCGTTCATCGACTCAAAGTCCTCATCCTGACTTTAAAGGCTCATAAGATCATGAACCTGTTCCTCAGATCACCGGATCAGCCGTCGAGTGCCATAAAGACTCATTTAGACCGTCATGAACAGAAGGAATCAGTTTCCTAAAGCTGTGAAACTTGAGCTGAACGAATCAGAACCAGCAGCTAAATCACGGGTCTCTGATGTGCTACCACACAAACGTCAGATATACAGTGATCTATGTTTTATCTTTGTCGAATGACTGATGCCAAAATCATTCCTAAGACAGATCAGCCATTATTTCTCAGACGGTACCGCTGTGAGATGTTAATCCGTAGCTGTTTATTGATTGTTGAAATAAAACACAAGTGGTACATCTGGAACATCTTCAGCTGTCTCTATTAAAACATTAGATGTTTATGGATCGGGTCCATAGGTGCCGCTGTGTATTTTACTATAATATAACATAAAATACCATTGAACTGTATCCAACTTGTTTTGCAGTAGCTGTTCTCTTTTCATATAACTAAGATTAAAACTAGGTGAACTGTAAACCTGTTTGCACCACAAACCAGTGTGTTTATAAAAAAATATAATATCAAGCAGCATGACTGACTGTTTTTGTGAAGGTGAAATGAGTGGAAGCTAAAAACCGGAAGTCTCTCACATTCAAGGTACAAATGTTCATGCTATGATTGGAGCACAGATTTTTAACAATAACAGATAAACCTTTAAAGACAGGCCTGTCGTGCGCTCTGAGGTTGTTAATCGTTAGTATATTCGTTTGTTAAAACCATCAGTTTGCATCACATCGGCTCATTTTTTAAATAATTGTCTAATAGCGGATTATATAGTGAAAACTACATTTCCCAAGATGCTGTACAGAAAAATCCACCAATCAGCGAGCACAGCGCACGCACTGCTGTTCAAAAGATTTAGATCAGTAAGATTTGTATTTTTCTGCTAATCAAGGCAGCATTTATTTAATCAAAAATACAGAAAATAAACAATAATGCGAAATATTATTGCAATTTAAATAAATGGTTTTCTATTTTAATATTCTTTAAACTATAATTTATACCTGTGATGCACAGCTGTATTTTCAGCATCATTACTCCAGTCTTCAGTGTCACATGATCTTCAGAAATCATGAAAATATGATGATGTATTAACTAGAAACAGTTTTGCTGCTTAATTTATTTTATTCTTATTTTTGAACCTGTGATATTTTTTTCAGGATTTTCTTTAAAGAATAAAAACTGACAAAAAAGAATAGCATTTATTCCTAAATAGAAATGTTTCGTAACAATGTGACTTTTTAAAATCCATTTAACACATCCTAGCTGAATAAAAACATTAATTTCTTTCAAAAAGAAGAAATTAACGCCATCTAAAATTTAAGAGTTCAGAGCTTTCCCAACTGTGTATTTATGATTATGAATTTACAGATGTATTTTATAGCTTCATAACTGAATAATTCAAATAATAAACGCTGCTGCCGTGGATGCGTTTTATGTGTGTGTCTAGCAGGGGGCAGTATTCTCTTTCTCTGAAGCATCATGGGTAATGTAGTTTTTTCCATAAGGAATATCGCTGTTAGTCTTTTGGATGAGAAATGCATTAATTCCTACATCAGAAATAATTCTCACATCAGTTGTTATCCAAAAGCGCTTATGAAATGGAAACAATTGTTTTCTATACCTTCCAGGGAAAAAATACTGTCGCAAGTAACGTTTTTATTTCCAAATTATTTGTTTTAAAATATAGATAGAATCCCTGTAATGCTTTTCTTAATAGGTTTAAAGAAGATATCTCACCACAATGTTCTTTTTTAAATTCTGAATCTCTCACACATTTATTTTGTAATAAAGACTATTTGAAGCAGGTGTCGATGATTTTTTTTTTTTTTTTTTTTTTTTTTTTTACACATTTTTACAGAGTAATTAGAATAGACGATTCTGTGATCCTCTATTGGACGGTGATATCGGCTCCAATATAAATGATAACACAAAGTTAATTCTTGGGAAATTTCCTTTGAATTTCATAAAAATGTTGACTCGTTGAAGAACTACTAGAAATAAGAATTTATACAAACATCTATTATATTTAAATGAGTAATTTGCATTAGGAAATGTATTTTGTAGTTTGAGTTGTATGCATTGTTTGAAAACTAAATAAAATAAAAGATCGCTAACGGCTATGATTGACGGCTCTAAGTCACCAATAAAAACGCTTCCAGCAAGACCCGCCCCCTAGGAAGAGGATTGACGTCAGGATTCCCCGCCCTGCTGCTTCCTCTTTCACAGTGGCCGTCAGCGAGAGACACCATGAAGGCGTCTGGCACAGTACGTAAAAACCTTTTTAAATCAATTTATAGTCGCTTAAACCTCACAGTTATGAACCGAGAACACACATAAGGCACCCGACTCTCCGTAACAATAACTTCACCCAACACAGGTTTAGGATTAAAGCGCTAAACTCGCTTTTGACGCGTTGATTGTAGCGGAGAGAAACATGGCGGCTGTAGAGATACTCCACGTGCTCAGTATTGAACACACACGCCACAGCACAGCTATTGAGTTTATCTGATATCTAACACACTCAAGTGATTTATTCTTATATACTAGACCGTTTAATGTCCTGGAGATCGGCGGTTGTCTTTGTTGTCTAAGCGCTAATCGCTCTCAGTTCATTTAGAGGCACTAAGTACCCGGATGCTCGCTTGATTTACATTTATTCATTTAGCAGATGCTTTTATCCAAAGCGACTTACAAATGAGGATAGTAGTGTAAGCAATCAAAAACAACAAAAAGAGCAATGATATGTGTGTTATAACAAGTCTCAGTTAGGATAACACAGTACACGTAGCATGGCCTTTTAAATAATATAATAAATAAAAAGAAAACGGATAGAAAAATAGAAGAATAGAGCAAGCTAGTGTTAGAGGTCTTTACACACACACACACACACACACACACACACACACACACATATATATATATATATATATATATATATATATATATATATATATAGGGACGCACTAAGTACCCGGATGCTAGCTTGATTTAGTAGTGACTGTTATTTTGTGCACATTTAAGTAAATATGCATCATGTTATTCATGTTTGGTAAGTCGAAAATGTTTAACTATGCTGTTTTTTTTTTGTGTTTAGTTTGTGAACTTAACCCTAACTAAACGTACTGCTAATGGTGTCAAACCACATTGAAATAAGATGCCAGTCTAATTAAATAAATAGAAAATTGCATTCAATTGCAAATAACATTGAATCAAACTTAATTTTTTTTTTTAAGTGGGCAAGATTAAGTATTTTCTCGGTGCACTATGATTATATCTTAAATTAATAAAATATATTTTTTCAGTCACGTGTACTAGTTAGCCAGGTCTTCCCAGTTTCCCAAGTAGGAAAATGTCATCAGTATTGATCTCTTTGTGTTTCTCTCTCTCTGCAGCTTCGGGAGTATAAGGTTGTTGGGCGTCTCTTGCCCTCCGCTAAAAACCCTGCACCCCCTCTGTACCGAATGAGGATCTTCGCCCCAAACCATGTGGTGGCCAAGTCTCGCTTCTGGTACTTCGTCTCCCAGCTGAGGAAGATGAAGAAAGCCTCCGGAGAGATTGTCTACTGTGGCCTGGTACGAATAAGGCTGTTCGATTCCCAGATGGGTTTTGGAGCTGCCAGATCAATACATATATTTTTTTACATGCAATATTACAGAATAACACTAACGACAAATCTCAGCTTGTAATAAATGAAAGATGATCAGCAATATCATTCACAAAAGAATATTCTGAAAGAACAGGTGTGCTGAAGTGAATCAGACATCCCATCACTATTAATGAGCAAAAGATGCAAACGAATGATTCGCTCTATTGAAGGGTGTTGAGTTGATTCCCTTTTGAGAGAGGGGGTCGAATCCCTTTGAGAGTGCTGTGAGATTCATGAACACTTTTGCGTTCAGCCTGCACACAAACCTAAAGGTCATTTCTTCCCAGTGTCATGCCCTTGCCATGTGTGCGAAAAGAAACCCTGAACCTTGTCGCCTTTCATAGGCTGTGAAGCGTGCCACTGAAAGTGAATTCAAGGAGCAACATGAGATCCTGCTGCACGCGTGTCGCTGTTCTGTGCTTATTACTCTTTAACAACTGTATCTGTGAAAACATGAATCTGTTCTTTTTGGTGGGTGGGGGTCGGTTCCCTGTTTTGACAGTGAGGGTTGATTACCTTTTTTTTACAGGTGAGGGTCGATTCCCTTGTTTTTTCTGGAATGGGCGTTGATTCCCTTTTTTTAGACAGGTGAGGGTTGATTCCCTTTTTTTAGACAGGTGAAGGTCGATTCCCTTTTTTTGACAAGTGAGGGTCGATTCCCTCTTAGACAGGTGAGGGTCGATTCCCTTTTTTTGACAGGTGAGGGTTGATTCCCATTTTAGACAGGGGAGGATCGATTCCCTTGTTTTTGATGGAATGGGCGTCGATTCCCTTTTTTTGACAGGTGAGGGTCGATTCCCTCTTTTAGACAGGTGAGGGTCAATTCCCTCTTTTAGACAGGTGAGGGTCAATTCCCTCTTTTAGACAGGTGAGGGTCGATTCCCTTTTTTTGACAGGTGAGGATTTATTCCCTTTTTTTGACAGGTGAGGGTTGATTCCCTTTTTTTGACAGGTGAGGGTTGATTCCCTTTTTTTGACAGGTGAGGGTTGATTCCTTTTTTTAGACAGGTGAAGGTCGATTCCCTTTTTTTGACAAGTGAGGGTCGATTCCCTCTTAGACAGGTGAGGGTCGATTCCCTCTTAGACAGGTGAGGGTCGATTACCTTTTTTTGACAGGTGAGGATCGATTCCCTTGTTTTTGATGGAATGGGCGTCGATTGCCTTTTTTTGACAAGTGAGGGTCGATTCCCTCTTTTAGACAGGTGAGGGTCAATTCCCTCTTTTAGACAGGTGAGGGTCAATTCCCTCTTTTAGACAGGTGAGGTTCGATTCCCTTTTTTTGACAAGTGAGGATTTATTCCCTTTTTTTGACAGGTAAGGGTTGATTCCCTTTTTTTGACAGGTGAGGGTTGATTCCCTTTTTTTGACAAGTGAGGATTTATTCCCTTTTTTTGACAGGTGAGGGTTGATTCCCTTTTTTTGACAGGTAAGGGTTGATTCCCTTTTTTTGACAGGTGAGGGTTGATTCCCTTTTTTTGACAGGTGAGGGTTGATTCCCTTTTTTTGACAGGTAAGGGTTGATTCCCTTTTTTTGACAAGTGAGGGTTGATTCCCTTTTTTTGACAGGTGAAGGTCGATTCCCTTTTTTTTGATGGAATGGGCGTCGATTCCCTTTTTTGACAAGTGAGGGTTGATTCCCTTTTTAGACGGGTAAGGTGGGGCTGATTCCCTGTTTGTGATGGGGTGGGGTTCGAAAGCAGGATGCCCAGAGCTTATCCTGTTGCTTTGAGATGCTACAAAATAGTGTTTAATCCAGTTGCAAGTCATGATTGTTTTTTTTTGTTTTTTTTCTCTTTTCTGAGATGACCTGGCTGGAGCCTAAACTCTTGTTTGATCTCTTGTGTTCTTGCACAGGTCCATGAGAAATCTCCCCTCAAGGTGAAAAACTTCGGCATCTGGCTGCGTTACGACTCTCGCAGTGGGACCCACAACATGTACCGCGAGTACAGAGACCTGACCACGTCTGGAGCGGTCACTCAGTGCTGTGAGTTACACACAAACACACTCGTTCAGCCTGCACACACAAACCCAAAGGTCATTTCCTCCCAGTGTCATGCCCTTGCCATGTGTGCACAAAGAAACACCGAACCTTGTCGCCTTTCACAGGCTGTCAAACGTGCCTCTGAAAGTGAAATCAAGGTGCGACACGAGATCCTGTCTGCAGGAGCGATGCTGCTGTGTTTTAACTCTATGGTAAATGTCACGTATTTGATGTGTGCTTCAGATCGTGATATGGGAGCCAGGCATCGCGCTCGTGCCCACGCCATCCAGATCATGAAGGTGCAGATCATCCCAGCCAACAAATGCCGCAGACCCGCCATCAAGCAGTTCCACGTGAGTTTGCATGGTCAAATAATGCTAATGAGTTCCAGCTTTTATCTCATGCACATTAACTGTGATTTATTGAAACTTGCATCTAAAGGCTTTAATATTTAATCTCTCGATTCAACAGGACTCCAAGATCAAGTTCCCTCTTCCTCACAGGGTTCTGCGTCGCCAGCACAAGCCCCGTTTCACCACCAAGAGACCAAACACTTTCTTTTAAAGTGTATGTTTGTGCTTTTCACATTACAGATGAATAAAAGTGGAGAACGTCAAAATCTTGTTTCCTGGTTCTTTAACGAACTCAAAGTGCTTGACAGATTGCGGAGGTGCTCAAATGATAAAGAGTCGCCTTACAATTAGAAAGAGGTGAAACTTAAAAAAAAATAACAATTTTAGGACCAATAATTTAGCATTGTGAGATTATTGACAATTTGTTTACATTTTTGCATCTTGGGTTTTTGTTCATGTTTTCCATTTTTATATTTGTTTAGTCAATTTTAATAAACAGCAGTAATCTTTGAGAACAATATTTTTCTTCTACAGTGAGATTTTTATTGTATAATTGTGCATTAAATTGCACGTTAATTGACAATTATAATAATGTGACAGGCAAAATAATGAACTTTAAAGGAAAACGGTAGTAAACCGTTACAAGTGTAATTTAAGTCTGCATTTTTCTGGTAATGAAGTAGCTATAATTTGATTTGCAATTTTAAATTAAATATTAATTAAATTTACAAATTTTAATTTATGCATTTAGCAGAAGCTTTTATCCAAAGTGACTTACATTGCATTCAGGCTATCAATTTTTAATTTCGAAATCCATTTTCATTGTATTTCATACAAATGCGTAGTAAATATAGACCGCATTTGCAGGTGTGCATAAATTCAGCAGCCCTATTTCTAGTTTTAAGCTCATAGTTTGAAAGCCACATTTTGGGGAAAATTGATTTTAATGAGAACCAATCTGTTTGAAATACGGGTGCTGTGTTTCTCAGTCGCCACCACAAGATGGCAGAGTTTGACCGCGAACGGTTTCTTACTAAAGCGTGGCATCATATATTCTATTTAATTCTATAATCTGGTGTTGCGCTTCAGTATTATTAGCGTATTACACAAAAACATCATATAATAATTCTGCTCTTATTATGGCATTCTCAGTCTCAAAGCCAGTATTATTTTAAGGCATCATCGATTTCTTTGATAGAGTTAACACTTTATTTAGATAAATGAGCTTCAGGTGTGTTTGATTAGGAGCTGGATTTAATTAGATACAGACAATTTTAGAAGTGAAAGAATTATTAGGAAGCCTTATATTGATATAGATGACGTCGTCCTCAACACTACTCAAATATTCTCAGGTAAAACCTTTTTTTATTTTTGTTTTGGTGCTCTTTTTGTTTGATATGGCGTTACTGGGGGTTTATTGGTGGTTGCTTTATGACCCTAAAGTTGGAAAAGCCAGGTACTTAAAAATGTTGGCCGAATTGAAAATATCACATTAGGTACATTTTTTTTTTTTTAACAAAACGCTAAACGGTGGGCGGGGCCTATGCGTGACACTTCTCCACACGTCACGTGGCGCCCCCTGCTGGTGCATCAGCCTGAAGGTGGTATATTGATTTATTGATCTATGGGTTCGACTGCTTCAGTTGTGGGCTGTGTGTCCACTTCCTCCTGGGGCACACTTTCCAGGAAGTGTCCGGCACTTAAACCTCAAACCACATATTCCACAGCACATAAAGCTCTCGGTTCAGTTGATTACAGGCAAGCAGAGCGAGTCTCACGCCTGTGATGGCCTCAGTGTGTGTGTTTATGTGTTTTATGAGGAGAAAAGTGGAAGGTCACAAATCAGATTCTCTGCAGAAATGTCCAGTGAGGACAACTGAGGTAAAACCTGTGAATTCTGCAATGAAATACTTCGATATGTGCGCCCCCCGTCCATGATATGACTCTCGCCACATCCCAAAACTGCTCTACTGGATTGAGATCTGGTGATTCGATGTGTAAAAGTGTGTAACACGTAACATAGCCTATATACTCTCTTCTGAGTTTCAGTTCTTGATTGTGACGCGCTTAATTTTGTCAAACTCAAAAGACAGAAAGCGACACCCCATTTGTTTTCTTTATTTTACAAAAGCACAGTGTTTTATTTTCATTGTGAGTATACACAAATAAAAGTGTTTGACACGACTGAAGTACAAAGCCTACATAATAAATAATAGTTTAGCATTTGGATATGTCAAAAATATAGAATATTATGGAATATTTTGATTTGTGCCGAATGCGAGAGGTAGGATACATGAGCACAAAACTTGAGTGTGCAAGTGAGAGACGCACATGGTCACTGTTTAGTGGGCTTTGTTTTCAAGTGCGCAACTCAAAGTATTCGCTGTTCTTCTGCTGGCGGCTGGTTATCAAACAGCGTTGCATTGCTGCAGGCGCCCCCTTCTGGATTGGGGGTGAATTGCCTGTATTCATTGCAAGGCCTCATGCACCAAACCGAGATGTCTGTACCGTAACGGTTCGGTATGAATACATGTATCGTTCCACCCCTAATGTGTGTGTGTGTGTATAAAACACATTTGAATAATTGCATCAATAATTGCAGGACTCACAATAAGAACTAAGAAAGTGAATAAAGTCGTTACATGTTGAATTTAATTAGTTTAACCCAATTTTTTGGTTTCCCTCATTAGCATTAAAGTGTCCTGAGAACACACTGGTGTACAACCGTTCTCCCACACACTACCTGAGTCAGAAGCGCTGACCCAGCAGCTCCCGGCCCACAGCACCCAGTTTGATTGATTGGACCGAGTTCCCACATTCAGGACACGGGGAGAGTTTCACAGGATATGCAGTAAAACGCAGAGAGCCATGTCAAAACCTCCCACTGCGGTAGTGCTTCAACACTTGGTCCAAGCAAACACTTAAAGTATAATGTTTTTGAGACACAGGATGACTACTGAAAACCTGCCATGAATGACTGGCCTCACACACGGATCTAAAAAGAGAGAAAATCAACATGGGAAAGGGGGAAAAAATGATTAAGTAGAACATTTCATGCTGGAGTATCAGAACAAATGACTGTAGTATGCAGTTTTTACTGTGTGCGGAGTATGAGAATGCATAGAATACACCGATGATCTATTTACAGTATAACACTGCCAGCAAATTCTATATATCTGGAGTCTTTATCCGTTAGCATCTGAATAGTAGTCATTAATTGGCCTCACAATACCCTCGAAGTATAAGATTAAGTTCAGAATATGAAATCCCACAATGCAATGTGCTCAACCTTCAATTCCCATAGAAGCATATTTCCACAATGGGCTAAAAAAAAAAGTAGTAATTACCTTTCTAATTTTTTATTCAGTGGTGAGATCAGAACTGTGGGATGTAGAGATGTGAAGTCAGAATTCCGAGGAAAAAGTGCTAGATTTGCATGATGCAAATGTAGAATTCCAAGAAAAAGGTCGGAATTGTGAAACATAAATTCAGAATTCCAGGAAAAAGGAAAACTGCAAAATGCAGACTCAAGATTCTAAGAAATGGTAGAATTGCAAGATAAAATATTGCAAGTAATTTTTTCTTTTTTTATTCTGTGGAAGGACCAGACTTCCATAATTTTCAGTCTGACAAATAAACCAAAAGTAAAATATAGTCTTGTTCTTGACTTGATCAGACATAAAAAATAAAAATAAAAAAATAAAAAACTACAATGCAAAATAATAATTTTTGTTAGGTGATTTTTATTTTTTTTAATGCTTTATTAATTCAATGCCACAAGAACATGAGGTATTACATATTCATGTTTAGTGATAATTGTATGCAAATCATACGAAGTAATGCGGTCACATGACAACAGGAGTTACTCTATAACAGTTGTTTGAGGTTTTGAAGGACTCTCATTCTGTTTATTCACGGCTGAAGCCTGTCATGGGAATATATCTGGAAGCAAGCTCAATTTCGGACCGGAAAACTTCCAATTAACGCTACCTACACCCGTGCACTTAGAGTGCATTAGTGTACATAACGGCTTTAGTGAGAATCAGTTTTCCTAGGGAGAAAATGCATGGATTTTTTTTACTTCTGGATGATTGTAAGTAAAATTTTCTCCATATGAAAACTGATTTTTTAATAATAAGTGATAAACCGTTAAAGACAGGCCTTTCGTGATCTCTGAGGTTGTTAATTTATTGTACAGTATATGCTTATCTGTTCACATGAATTAAATAACTTTTTAAATGTTTAATCGCAGAATTTGTGGTGAAAAACTACATTTCCCATGATGCTGTACAGGAAAAAACCTTATTTTATAAGCACAACGTTTTTTTTTTAGCCCCGCCCACTTTCATAAAATACTGTAATTAATTCTCTATACACTCAAAAAATTATTTCATATTTAATATTAGTCCTTTACATCACTAAAAGTAATTTTTTTTGCTTCAAATAAAAGTTTGTAATGTTGTGATTCTCCTTGTAGCTAGTTGGTTTGATTTATGGCTTATAATGCATTAACCAAAACTTTTTTAAAATCCTAAGCTTAAAAAATGGGCAGGCACTAAAGTTGTCCATTTAGTTTCAGATTGGTGGAGATTTCTTTGAGGAATCATGGGTAATGTAGTTTCTCATTAAGAAATGCATTGTTAAACATGATTCTAAATAGAAATAATGTGAACAGTAAGCTTCAAACGAAAGCATATACAAATGATGAACAACCCTCAGAGTGTCTTCAAATGTTTAAGAGATATTAAAAGTCCATTTGGAGAAAATAAAAAGAGTTTTTTATTTCACTTATGCTCTTTAATGCTCATATCTCCCGTGAATTTGTTGCTTCATCCAGTTTCTGCAAGGAAAACGCTTCTTCTGACCAAAATCCGCCCCCTTGTTCGCTCAAATAAAGCCAGCATTATCAGAAGACTGCGCAGAAAGAACTGAATACATGTGCTTTTCTATGTTCATTTAGTTCAAATTGACCTCTTTTGCTCTAAATGTCCAACAGTCTTTCCACAAATGGATTTTTGATCCATTAAGAAAAAAAAAATGTGGGAGAAAGAAGGCCTCTCCTTTCAGGTTGACAGCAGGGGAATTCTGGGATGTGTTGCCAGTGGCGACCACAGGATGAACTTGAGGAACGTCAGCGAGAGCGTTGGCCAAAGCGGAGCTCAAATATATCTGCTCTTTGTTTCCCACAGACAGGAGAGAAGCTTATTTTAACGTTCCAGAGGTTGAAAGTGCACTGCCAGCGTCTCAGCGTTGCTATAAAAAGATTTATACCTCAAAAAATTAAAAACAACTCGGACTGAAATCCAAACACTAATCGCATTTCACGGGTTTGTTCGGTTTGATTTAACTGGTGCTTCACCAATTATAAGCATCAGTTGATCGCTGTTATGTTTAATTGCTAAATCTTGACTTAATTTGCAGAATTAGATGAAGTTGCATTTATGAAACCTTTCTGTTGTGTTGAATATATGAGTACTGGATTTGTGTTAGGGTCAAATTCCAGGCAATTTGCTGACAATAACACCAGGAAAAACTAAAAAAAGTCATGTTTTGACATTCAAACCTGTATTGCAGCTTGTCAGAAGCTAAACAATATAAAATATGAGAAATTAATAATGGCTTTTCTGATACTTTCAGCCATTTTTCAGGATTGATTTTTGACGAATTGCATGAAAAACAAAAAAGGGGTCCGTTTCACCTCAAAACCCTCGTAGACACCAAATTGTGTACAAGCTCTCCAAAACACATTTTTGTGTTGAAACTTGGCATGCTCATCCATGACCCCAAGTGAGACCAATCCACCAAATTTCAAGAACAAATAAATAGTTGAACCAGTGTTTCAAATGTTTTTAAAATCAAGTTTGGGTCAAATTGACTTGCAATATAATAGGAGGGTTTTAAAAACTGTAGTTTGATTTGATAAGTAGTCATGTATTTCATATTTAAGTCTTTGAACAAACTACAGTAAAGGTGTTTTGAGACTCTTTTTCTGTTTATTAAAGTGTTGAACTTTGGGAAATCGCATGGAAACCAATGGGAGTCAGATTTTAATCCAAAAACCACCGTAGTCGCCAAATTGTGTTCAGGCTTTCTAAAACACATCTGTGTCTTGAATCTCTGCGTGCATGTTCAAGACCCCAAAAGAGAAACATCCACCAAATCTGAAGAAGAAATGAATAGTGAAACCAGAGTTTCAAGCTGTTTAAAAATCAATTATGGGTCAATAAACGATAAAACAATTAATAATGTATTTAAGTTTTACAATGAAATAAAAATGTATTTTTAAAATAACTGTCATCTTATAAAGCACAGATTCACTGCTGTAATATCATAATGTTGTATATTTTCATAAACTCTAAAGTACATTTTTTTTTCTATGTTCGTTTCTTTCCGAGCCAAATCTTGATGGAGGCCGGTCTCCCGCGGCATGCTGGGAGTTTTCAGCTCGATCTGAGAGTGTGACGAGGCATGGCACGCTAGAGACACACCGGGACTGTCATCGACGGGAGCCCAGAGTTTGACAAACTGTTTCCCTCTTTTCCAGAAGAGCCCGTCCCGTTCAAGAGCTCCGGCCGTCTGAATGGAGGCTTGTGTTCGTCCCGGACCCACACCTCTCTCTCGGGAAACTTCACACGTGTCTAAATTACAGGTAAAGGCCGCTCAGGACCAGGATGTTGAGCTGATTTAAAGCAAGCAGACTTCTGAGGCTCAGATTGCTTCACTGACTGGGTGGCCAGACAAGAACAGTTCATGTCTGCAAACTTATATTTTTTTGTCACTTTTAGAAGCAATAGATTGATTGTTTCCTCATTTCATGATTTGCACAACAAAAATATAATTAAATATTCCCTAAAACACTTAAAAAGGCAAGGCATGGCAAGTTTATGTAAATAGCAAACTTCAATGGTAATTCTTTACATAAAAGGAAGTAAAATAATCATAAATAAAATCAACAAGGAATGTAAAAACATTTACATTTATTTAAAAACTGATTACAAATTCATTTAAAACAGTTAAAGATATGAAACTAATATATATATATATATATATATATATATATATATATATATATATATATATATAATACAGTGAAAAAAAGAGAATAATTTGATATTACATTTATAAAAAAATGGCTAAATAATATTTATTTATATGCCGTTCTAGAAAAAAATTAAATAAATATAAAATATATTATTTATTATATAAATATATTTATAAATTCTACAAATAAATGTATTTTTTTTTAAATTAGTCTTATATTTAATTTTATCATGCATTTCATATTTTAGTTTTTGACAAACCTTGATAATGGTTTTCTGATACTTTTAGTTGTTTTTCAAAGTGTTATTTCTACCTTTAAAGGATGCAATTTAATATATTTACATTTTAATCTTTAAATCTTAATAAATTTTGTTGGGGTTTTTTTTGTGAAAAAATTAAAAAATATATATAATTATGCATTCATTTAAATGAAATATATTAAATAAACATATATTTCTGGTTGCATGTCCATGTCCAGACACTAAACAGCTGGATCCGGACAATGCGGCGATTGTTTACTGTGAGGTTTTCACAGCCTTATTTCTGCTTTACACACATAACACATAAATACATGCATGAGCGAGAGTGTATTTCACATGGAAACTCTTCTCCTCAATGTATACCGTGTTTCAGTGCTGTTATGGAAAAGTAATTGCAGTAATTTTCTGGGGAATGACATGCCTCATGAGCTCAGGGGCTTTCCCTGCAAAACGCCAATAGAAACACTTCAGAAACACTCTCACCTTTCCACAGAGAACCGGTGGAGCGGCACACACACACACACACACACACACACACACACACATATACACACACACACACAGTCAGTGCTTCTGTAGGTGGTTAAAGGAATATACAGGGTTGAATATGAGTGCAACTCTATTGAGAGGACTGTATTTGTGGCGTGTAAGAAGGAGGTTTAAAAGCAGAAATGTGTTTTTATTAAAGCACTCGCATGAATTATTCAGTAAAAAGTTTGTTATTTGATCTGGGACGTTGTGTAAATCATCCTTTCTACTGTTTTCTATAATTCCTGTGGGTGGAAATTGTAGAAATAGACTTTGTAAACCAGTAATAACATCACGTCCCATCATGCAAGAGTTTCCATGTTCATATATTAAGTTATTTATATATAACATTTTTAATCTATTTTTTTTTTCATATTGTATTAATAAATATGTTTAATATTACGTAACTATAAATAAACAAATACATTTGGATTTTATATTAAAATATTTTATTTGTAAATTATTTTATTTGTGTATTTTTATAGGTATATTTATAAATAACGAAACAAATATTATAAATAAAAATATTTATACATCTATTTACATGTTTAGAAATGTATTTTTTTTATTGTAAATATACAATTAAAGGGACATTACACCCAAAAATTAAATTTCTGTCATTAATTTCTCACTTTCATGTCGTTCCAAAACTAAAACCATCGTTTGTCTACAGAACAACAACACAAATAATTATGAAATCAGAGAGTGAACCAGTGAATAATGTATAACATATAGTACACAATAAATATAATAATAGTACAATAATAGACATCTATGGTTTAACAGTAATGTTACGTGAATACTGTTTGTGTGCAAAGAAAACAAAAATAACGACTTTATTCAAAAATGTCTTCTCCCGTTAATGCAAGCTATATAGACATATATTGTTTAATAATAAAAATGACAGAAACACAACAAAAACCTAAATAAATCCGAACACAATTCAATATATTAAAAAATTTAATAAGTTAAAAAGTTGAATAATGAAAGTGTGCTATTAGTGTATTTATTTTAAACTTAAAATAAGAAATTATGCTTTTAGTTGACCTTTTATGTACTTTTCATTAAATGTCATTTAAGTATATACATTTAAGTTCATTTAAGTTATACTTACAAAAAGTCTAAATATATTTGTGTTTTCATTGTTATACTCTAGAGGGCGCTGGTACACATCTTCTGCACAGAATTTCCAAGAAAGCACAGGTGAAGAAGAAAAAGGAAGAGCAGATGCTAACAAATGTAATCTAACACGATCATCTGACATGAAACCGCATCAAAACTGTGACGTTATGGAATAAAATGTGGACCAATGAAGAAATAATAATTACAGTTGATCGACTCCATCGACGTTTTGATCATCTTTCTGATTCCAATTCATAGTCTTTTTTTCAGCATTTTGTTCAAAATGTTATTTCTTCATTTTTATTAAACTTACCCTCATTAAAGAGTTAAAAAATAACGCATGAAGCTAGAAATTTTTTTTAGTTTACAAGCAGATGCTGTGTTCTTTCTTTTAGATGTTTTTATGTTCAGATATTCATATAACAATAAATATACAAATTATAACCTAAATAGGGACATAGTAGTATAATAGTATGATGTAAAGTTCACTAAAAGAAAACTTATGAGTATACTTGCATATAAAGTAGTTAACAGAGACTATACTTCAAAGTGTATTTAATTAGTAAACTATCAGAGGTAAACTAGTTGTGCACTCAAAGTTTGCTACTGTTATACTTAAAGGACACTTAAAAGTATACTTTTATACACTAGAAAGAGTATTGAAACAGTACACTTACAAGTATACCACCAGAACACTGATATTTGTATACTTGCTACATAATAATACAAGTATACCTGGTAAAATAAACTTGAAGTATACTACTTTTGTTTTAGGTAAGGGGAGCTTCAAATAGAAATTTCCCATGAGTGAAACATGCTGGTGGTCAGCGGGAGCTTTCTTTGTTTAAACGCTGGACAAATAACCAGAAAGTCCATGTGTCCTGCAGGAGGAAACACAAACACTGAGGGATTGTGTGTGTCTCACAGCTGGATTCAGGAATGTTTCCTACGACACACGGTCATCTCACGTCTGCAGACACACAGATGCCACGGCCGGCCGCTCGAGACAAAACCATGAACACAGGAAAGACTGGAGAACCAGCTCGGATTAAACCAGAGCCGCTCGTCTGCAGGTAAAGTCCTGGCCTAAATAATGTATGAAAACTTACAGGTGCATTATGGTAAAGAAATATGTAAGGAAAACATCTAAAATATAACATATAATGTCACATAAATTCTTAATGGTCCTTAAAAGAAAATATAATAAATAACTAAATAAATAAGTGTGTGTGTGTGTGTGTGTGTGTTTCTGTTAGGGGGGAAATGAGCTCAATTTTCGTAAAAAAATAATTTAACAAAAATAGGAGTATCACTTAAATAGTCTTAATAAAAATTTGAAAAAAATAATATAATAAAATGTATTTTAATTATAATATGATTTTAACGTTTAAATCAAAATTATAACCGAATAAATGCACATTAAAAATCATAAAACATATAAATAAATAATGTAGTGAAAATGTTACAAAAATGTGAAGAAAAATACTATAAAAATATGAAGAAAAAAAAATAATTTGAAGGTAAAAGTGCATATATAAATAAATGCAAAATCAATGCATAAAAAAAAACTTAATTGTCTTTAAAATAGGCTTAATTTTCTGGAAAATGTGAACAATGTAATTGAACGAATGAATAAATGAATAACACACACTATAAAAAAAGTACAACAACAATCAAATGCATAATAATAATGACAAAATGATCAAAACATGCTTAAAATAATATTAGAAAAATAAGCGTAATCAAGCCTTAATACTTTTTCCCCTTGTGATTTGAAGTCAAATGTGTCCTGGCCATGGTTTGATGAGATTCACCAGCTGTGTGCATGCAGATGTTTCTGGATGAGAATAGATGTTTGGGCAGAATCTGGAGCGGCCAACGTCCCACCAGACAAGCTGAACACAAATAAACTGAGCTGCTGCTTTTGCTGAGGAGCGAAAGACAGATGGATAGAAGGAAAACAGAGAGAAGGAGAGAACGACGGGGCTGGTTTGGGGGTTGAAGGGTCAGACAGCAGCTTTATGGGCCGTGCATGACGCTTCACCAGACCGAACTATTCAAAGCAGCTCAGAGGAACTGTTCCACAGACGGAGATCAGACTCCACCGGAGCTTCTGTGATGCTCTGACAAACTCAACTGATGTCGGATCACACTGACTGAATAACTAAACACTGCTAGGGGAAATAAATGTGTGTTCGATATTTAAAGATTTGTTTAAAAAACATTATTGCACATTTGCCAAATGCTGACAATATATAATGCCTTTTATTAGACAGGGCAATTAAAAAGAGGAGAATTACGAATTAATGAAGAATTAAGAGGGAATGTTTTGTTCCTTAATGAATCAGAACATTTGAGCGATTCGGTTGAGTGAACGATTCAATGTCTCACTTATGAAAACAGTCACTTGTTTTGTTCCTTAATGAATCAGAACATTTGAGCGATTCGGTTGAGTGAACGATTCAATGTCTCACTTATGAAAACAGTCACTTGTTTTGTTCCTTAATGAATCAGAACATTTGAGCGATTCGGTTGAGTGAACGATTCAATGTCTTGTTAATGAAAACAGTCACAACTACCTAGCAACCACTTAGGACACATTAGAAACCACATTGGCAACCACATAAGAATGTCAATGACATTTTCATGACATATCTGAATGGATGTTTCAATATAATTTTTTTTTAACCTATAAATCAAATAATATATAAGTATGATATAAAAATAAATGTTGGTAATGTAATTGTTTTCCACGCCAAGTCATAAATTGTATCATATAACTTCTAATTCTAATGCTTTATTTACAGTACAGACAGTTTTTATTAGTGAGTCATTGAATCATTCACTCAATGTTTCATTCAAAAATGCTCACACAGAGCCTCTTAACAGTCTGAAACTGACTGAAGGATCCAGCTCTTTAGTGATGGAGGCCGTTGAAATAAGCAGATATTACTGCTCCCCAGATGTCTGTTTATTCCCTCTCCTTCTCCTTCGCTCGTAATGACTTTTCCAGGAGCAGCAGCTTTGATGCCGGTCATTTGAGCGTGTCACAGTATTTCTCCTCACACGTTCCTTCAGTCTCTGTCCAGAGCCGGTCGGCTCCTGAGGGCTTCAGAGTTACAGCACATGGCACACGGGAATCGCTATAAACATTCACGCTCTAAGCCAACTGCTAATGCACGCGTTTAACGAAATCCCTATGAGATGTCAGTGCAAATCCAGCGGAGTACCCAAAAGAAATGCATGTCTCTTCTGTAACTATGTTCCTGAGTTTATATCTCACAATTCCTACATTTTCCTCGCAATTCTGAGAAAAAAAAAAGTTTACATATTGCATTTTTTTTTTTGCAATGGTGGAAACTGTTTTTTAAGAAGCACTGAGATTGTTTTAGTAGCAATCATCTGGCCTGTCTTCATGTCGCTCCTCGTACCCAAGCAAACGCGTCGGCTTCAAATGATGTGTGAAGCAGACTGACAGTGATGTACTGTGACTCAATAACAAGTGTTCGCACGGCGTTCCAGAAGATTTCACTGAAGGAAGTCTGCAGTAACAAGCCAGAATCCATTTTTAGCAGCAGTGTCTTAAAGTAGGTCAGTTTTTATATTTGTCAGCGCTCTGTCATCTCATGAGGTCCTGAGTTTGACGGGTTGGTCTTGGGGTATTTTGAGGCTAAGTATCTATCTATCTGTAGAAATGACCGGCATGTTAAATGCACTTGTGTTTATTGTTCACGGTTAAGATTGCTTTGGTATCATGTTTCGCCTTTGAATGCTCGACACATCATAATAACCAATGCCAGAATCAACAACAAGTGTAGATTAGTAAGTAACCTAAATAAAAAAAAAATTTATATATATATTGCGAAGCATGATGGTCATCCAGCCATTCCACAATATAATAAATGTGGTCTGTTAAGTCTTCTCAGTCTGCCAAAAGCATAAAAATATGTTGTTGTGGTTTTGTGCTGATGCTGTTTTCCAAAGCAACAGACCTTGGTGAATAAATAAGCATTTTTGGGTGACCTTTATCCTAATTTTACCCCCAAATCAGCCACCTCTAGTCTGAAATTACAATCCAAACACCTCCATCTGGCGTTCAGATGTAGACAAATAACTGCTGCATAAATGCTCCATTGAATAAAGAAGTAAAAACAGTTTCTGCTGGCGAGCATGGAACACAATCCACTTTCGCAGTTAACAAACTTCACTTTTTATTTGCTGCACGGCCTCACGCAAACCGAGGAAAGGGAACGTGGCGATAAGTTTTATCTGCAAACTCCTACTGCTGCTGGTTAATGTGAAACATACTCTGTCATAACAGACCGCTTCGCAGTCCATTAGTGAATGATTGGGGAACGCGTAATGGGTTTAAGAGCTGTGTGACAGGACTCAGATGGGATCTGGCCCCCCGTCGGCTCCCGCTGACTACTGTCTTTGTTTCAGCACGTCGTCTGCTACATGTTTCTGTCTGCGTCATTTTAAAACTCAATTACACGTGGATTATTTGAACTAAAATGCATGTTTTCTGTTTTTGGTGGAAGGGGTCAAATCGCGGCTTTCGCTTACTGCGCTCGATCTCGACCCGCCTCGGTGCCGACACACTTTGATAAGACAAACACAGCAGAAGTTTCAGCTGTACTTGAGCCCCGTGAACATGAAATGCATTTAGCATTTGCTATGGAGATTTCTAAGTGTGGGTCCATTCTAATCAAATTGAGCTTGACTGCTGTTTAGAGTTTGGCTGTATAACACAATCACCAAATTATATGCTCTCGCTTCATTACCTTTAAAACCAGCAGTGCATTAACCCGAGAAACACTCATATTTAGGCCTAAATGTGAGATTGACGAATTTGCATATCAAACTTGGATTGCACAGTTTTAACATAAACTCATAAACTTATGCATTGTTTTAGTTTGACTGAATGTTTCAAACGATTATCACAAATATGACATTTTATGCAAGTAAAAAGTTGCCTCAGCAGCTAGTTATTCTCAGAGCTGATAGTTTAGTTGATGAATGAGTTAGTTTGCGTGTATGCTGCTCTTTTCAAACAGCAGGTCATGATGGAGAAGGACAGGACGTCCGCACAGGACACACAGCCCTTTACTCTGACATTTAATACCTGATAATGTGCTTAAATTAAACATTGGTCCGGCCTGTCAGCTCTGATCTCGTCACAAATTACAACGTGCTGACCAAACGCTAACCAAGACCACTAATTGTAAGTGATTACTGTGCATTTACACCCTAATAATTAGCTGACGGCTCAATAGTCTTATGAATCTATATCTGATTTTTTTCTGCGTGTAACGCAATGTGCGGGTCAGTAATTGAAAACGGCGGCCAGATGTATGTGTAGAGCCTCATTCATTTCACTTGGACACTCTGTGATTTGAGAAAACAATTTGAAGTCTTTGGTTAACCACCGTAAGCACACAGTACATGTATAATGTACTTAAGGGGGAAACATGGTTTCCCTCTGAAAAATGAATTTGTGCAGCACGGCCCCTGACTGAGCTGCATGTCGCAGCTTTTTTTTGCAGGAAATGTGCAGGACGCTGAACAGAGGGAAGTGTGTGCGACACGGCGTGTGCTTATATAAAGAGTTGGATTTCTCACAAAGCTCTTGTTTTTGTGCTTTTCTGGCCTGAGTAGCTTTGTGTGGGTGAAGAACTTGTAAAAGTTAAGTCATTTTTGTTTTTATGGCGCTCAGTTCAGTTTGAGTGTTGTAAAATTAATAAATTATGAAACAAAAGTGTCACTATTCAGTTCAATTTACTTAACCACTTACGAAACAAATTAAATTTTAGCAGCTCTACAGACAACTAGAAACTCAGAATTGCGTGATATAAACAGAATTTTGAGATATAAACTCAGAATTGCGCAAGAATTACGAGATATAAACAGAATTGTGAGATATAAACTCAGAATTGCGCTAGAATTACGAGATATAAACAGAATTGTGAGATATAAACTCAGAATTGCGCGATATAAACAGAATTGTGAGATATAAACTCAGAATTACGCGATATAAAAAGAATTGTGAGATATAAACTCAGAATTGCGCGATATAAACAGAATTGTGAGATATAAACTCAGAATTACGAGATATAAACAGAATTGTGAGATATAAACTCAGAATTGCGCAAGAATTACGAGATATAAACAGAATTGTGAGATATAAACTCAGAATTGCGCTAGAATTACGAGATATAAACAGAATTGTGAGATATAAACTCAGAATTGCGCGATATAAACAGAATTGTGAGATATAAACTCAGAATTACGCGATATAAAAAGAATTGTGAGATATAAACTCAGAATTGCGCGATATAAACAGAATTGTGAGATATAAACTCAGAATTACGAGATATAAACAGAATTGTGAGATATAAACTCAGAATTGCGCAAGAATTACGAGATATAAACAGAATTGTGAGATATAAACTCAGAATTGCGCTAGAATTACGAGATATAAACAGAATTGTGAGATATAAACTCAGAATTACGCAATATAAACAGAATTGTGAGATATAAACTCAGAATTACGCAATATAAACAGAATTTCGAGATATAAACTCAGAATTACACGATATGAACAATAATGAGAAATAAACTCAGAATTATGAGATATAAATTGAATTTTGAGATATAAATTCAGAATTATGAGATATAAATTGAATTGTGAGATATAAATTCTGAATTATGAGATATAAATTGAATTGTGAGATATAAACTCAGTATTGCGCAATATAAACAATTATGAGAAATAAACTCAGAATTATGAGATATAAATTGAATTGTGAAATATAAACTCAGAATTGTGCGATATAAAGAGAATTGTGAGATATAAACTCAGAATTACGCGATATAAACAGAATTGTGAGATATAAACTCAGAATCGCATGATATAAACAGAATTGTGAGATATAAACTCAGAATTGCGAGATATAAACAGAATTGTGAGATATATACTCAGAATGGGGTGATATAAACAGAATTGCGTGATATAAATTCAGAATTGTGCGATATAAACAGAATTGTGAGATATAAACTCAGAATTGCGCGATATAAACAGAATTGCGTGATATAAATTCAGAATTGTGCAATATAAACAGAATTGCGCGACATAAACAGATTTGTGTGATATAAATTCAGAATTGTGCGATATAAACAGAATTGTGAGATATAAACTCAGAATTGCGCGATATAAACAGAATTGCATGATATAAATTCAGAATTGTGCAATATAAACAGAATTGTGAGATATAAACTCAGATTTGCGCGATATAAACAGAGTTGTGAGATATAAACTCAGAATCGCGTGATATAAACAGAATTGTGAGATATAAACTCAGAATTCCGAGATATAAACAGAATTGTGAGATATAAATTCAGATTTCCGAGATATAAACAGAATTGTGAGATATAAATTCAGAATTGTGCAATGTAAACAATTGCGAGAAATAAACTCAGAATTGCGAGATATAAACAAAATTGCACAATATAAACTCAGAATTGTGCAATATAAACAATTGCAAGATATTAACACAGAATTGTGTGATATAAACTCAGAATTGCGCAATATAAACAGAACTGCATGCTATAAATTCAGAATTGTGCAATATAAAGAATTGTGAGATAAAAACTCAGAATTGCATGATATAAACTAAGAACGATATAAATATAAGTGCACAATATCTGATCTGTGCAATATAAACAACTGTGCGATATAAAAATAATTGAACAATATAAACTCAGAATTGCATGATATAAATAATTGCGAGATATTGACTCAGAATTCTGAGATATAATTAGAATTGCACGATATAAGCTCAGGATTGCAAAATGTAAGAACTCCGATATAACAAAATTAACTGCTTCGTTTTATAAATGCTGGTGGTGTGTCGTTCGTAAGGATCTGGCAGCCGCTGTGTGCAGTGGGGGGTCCATGTTTCAGAGCGGCGTGGTGCGAGCAAGAGTTTCCTGTACGCTCAAGAAGCAAATCACTCTTAGAGGAGATGTGTGTGCTGCTTTGTTTCAGAGACCGCAAAGCTCCCGTGAGACGGCTGAACACGTCAACAGGGTAAAAGAAGAAACCCTTCGTGAGCTGAAAGCTGTTTGTTCTCCAGCTACCTGAGGGACTGGCATGGACGGGGAGCCCAAAATCAACGAGGAACCTAAAGAGAGTGCCAAATTATCAGCTGAAGGTAATTTATCTCACATCTGGGATTCATCCAGGCTTTAGTGATTTCACTCCGACTTCACTGATCGTCTCCTCATCGCTGTCAGGTCGCACTCGCAGATGGCCCACACTTTATGTGCTGAGAGGAACATTAAGAGATATTTAGAGTTCAGTGCGATGTCCACGCAATGATTTCATGCTCATCAGCGCAGCTGGAAAACATGATATCAGAAATACCTACAGCACCACAGAGACCCTACACCAAAACGAACACAACATTTCCAAATCCACATGATTGATTTAGGAACTGAAAGGATATTTCAACACTGGGAACCCATTCTGTCTAATTCTGTCATTTATTGTTTCTGGTTAGTGCTACATGCTGTGACAGTCATTCAGAAGGCAGAATATCAGACCGTGGATGTCTGTAGTTGCAAATAAAACACAATAGAGAAAAAAAATAACATTTTATTGCCTAGAGATATATAAAACTTAGATATATAGTTCCTCCTAATTCACCTGTGTACATACAGAGTACTACACTCATGCAAAGCAATATAAACTATGCAATAAATCTCTGTCTTGTTATTATTAGACACGTCACAAATATCTAACTTTATTATCACACAGCTCTTTATATAAAGATATATATATATATTATATACAGTTTTATCCACATACATACAATGTACTTGCATAAAATAATACATACTGTAAATGATATACTATATACAATATAATACATTTTTTATTTAGTTTTAAAATAAAACTAAATATTTAATATATTTAAATTAGTTTGTTTTATATATATATATATATATATATATATATATATATATATATATATATGTATAATTTTTATATTCATATTTTTTTTCATTTATTTATGTATTTTTAACTAAATGTCCATATAGTTTTTATTACATTGTTAATTATTTTAGTAGATAGAAATGTTGCTTTGGTAACTAGCTGATTTTTTTTTTTTAAATATATATTTAATCTAATAAAAGGTTACAATTTAGTTTTCATGGTTTTCATTTTACCCTGATATAGCAAATCTCAAATGCTTAATTGTTTATCATTGCAAAAATAAAAAAATGGTATTATTGATCAGTTCTAATATCACTCGGCTTTAATCTGTTAAATGCTAATATAAGGCATGATAACATTATGATATTATAAACATTTACATCGTGCTTTTAAAGCTGCTTTGAAACAATGTGCATTGTGAAAATCGATGTATTAAATCCCTTTGATTAGACTTTTATACACACACTATAAAAGTGCTGGAATCAGAGATACCTGGGAGCAATTTGCTGAAGGACTGGAAACCAATTAAACCTGACTAATTGCCAGTCATTTGATAACCAGCAATCTCACCCGTGATTCTGTGCGGTTTTCTGTTAATGTCGTCATTGCAAAAGAGCCTGAAATCTCCCACATTCACAGAAAACATCTTACTTTTTTGGAGGCATAAAAATGGCATTCCAGAGTTGCATTGGAAGTGGAGCCTCAGTGCCAGCAATCCTCGAACACTGACATCATCCAAAACACATAAAAACTGCACACTCCACCCAGCTCATACATCGTCCTAGCAGAGTTCAGTTCATCTTCTTTGAGTCCATCACAGAGGAATAAACCTCTGCTCAAAGTGAGCATTCATAGCAAACTCTCCTCCGGTGCATGACGTCGTTTTTCCAAAAGTTTCCCTTTGCAGTCGAGGCTACACATCATTACTTCTACCTAGTTCTCTCTCACTCTCTGTATATAAAAATAAATTAATTAATCACGGAGAGGTGTTTAAAAATCCAAAATGCATAAATTACATTTAAAACATGCGTTCAGATGTTACAAAACACAAAATTAGATTTTTTTATTTTTTTTTGCATGATACAGAAAAACATTGATTAACCTGGTGAGGGATTTTTATTTTGAATTGTGCTTGTAAATTAAAATATCTAAACCATTAACAAATGTCAATCCCTATGTAATCTATCTGTATGTGTGGCACTGATTAATTCAGATTAATGCTGATGTCAGTTCAGTGTAAACAGATTAATAAATAAACGCGAAAGTAAATGAAATGCAGTGGTTATATTTTTTTTTTACTTATTTGTAGGCATCAAAGTAATGAGATTTTTTTTTCTTTCTTTGCAAAAGGCTACTAAAAATTGGGACAGATAAAATGTGCATAATTGTCAATTTAATAAAACAGCTTAGTTTTATATTACATTGTTCACAGAATATAATTTAATATTTTTCTATATTTGATTAAGGGGCGAAATATGGCACTGATATTCATTGGTGCACAAATTTAAATTGGATTAATAGATGCAATACAATTAACTGATAGAACTGGATATGATTAATGTGCAAAACTGATATTTAGAGTATTATAAATGAGTTTAGAAATAATCATGAAGAATTTTTCTTAAGAAAGAATCTTTCTTATTTTTCTTATTTTTTCTAAGAAAGAATCTTTCTTATTTTATATTTCTTCGGACTTCTAGGAATTCTTTTCCATTTACCCAGCATCCTTAGCAACAGTTCAAATGTTAATTTACATTCCCTGTAGAAATAGACGTTTTTTATATTAAAAACAAAGTAGCAAGCCAAGCCCAGATTTAAAAAGTAACGTAACACATTACTTTAAAGTAACTAAGTAATATGTAACATTGTAATGCATCAGTTTCCCCAACCCTGTAACTGTCGCAAAGCCAAAACAAAAACAGGAATTGAGTTAGCATGATTGCAAATTAATTACTGCTTTCATACAACAGTAAACAAGAAGTAGATTTTCTGAAATGTAGACCAATTTTTGGTCTATTGTACCAACAAAAAATGAGCAACCCACATTTTTGTTACCTTCCTAAATGAATCAGCATTTCTGAACCAATCAGGGATTCAACAGTCCATTCGTAAAAACTATCGCCTGCTTCGTTGCTGAATGAATCAGTCGTTTGGACGAATTGGTTGAGTGAATAATTCAACGACTCATTACGCAGTTTTCTGTTTTAAAACTGAAATACTCAGTATTCTTATACTGCTTTGGATTCCTGATTAAACAAGTTAATATTGTGAATATTAGACTCAATATCTTCTGGTTTTGACCGATGTTGTCTGAATGAATCAGCTCTTTTGAACCAACCAGTGATTCAAAGATCCATTCTCAGGGATGATCACCTGCTTTGTTCCTGAATAAATCAGCGGTTTGGATGAACTGGTTGTTTAGCTTCATAATTAAAGTGTCATTCCATTTAAAATAAAGAATGTAATATTTCACTCTTCAAATATTATCTAAAAAGATTGATCTGCATTGTAAATGCATCTAAATGCTGCTTTAGATGCAGCTTGTGTGCCTCTTCTGCAGGATTTGTTGATACTGATTTTTTTGTGTCTTATAGTTGTAAACATGTTTATTGATGAAATGTAAGAATCTGACATTAATTTTTCTAATAAGGTTAGAAAAAATGGCATTATAAAGGTAAAAATGCCTCTGGAAATAATTGTAAAGTGTCAAAAATCACTTATTAAATGCAAAGGTTCACATAGGTTGGGTTCACAGAAACCTGAAGTTAATAATCAAGACTTTTGACTTCCTTTTCACAGACGAGATTTTTTTGGCATTTCAACAACGACTTCTGTTCACACATGACCTCTAAATGGAAATAATGCTGTTAAATCTTTGGAAAAGGCTTTTTTGTTTTCCATTTTACTTTATCTTGCCAAAGAAAGCGCCAAAGTTCGTACACAAAAACCAAGGACTGTGAAAAGTAAAAAGGTGATCCTGTACATCCCAAGATCACTGGAACTGTGTTGAAAAGAGAGATAAAGAGGGAAACCGTGTGAATTCTGCCGTTAAAGACTACAAAATAAAGCGTAACCCAATCCCGTCGTTTAATTGGAGGAAGAGAGGAACAAGCCAGCAGCAGAACGGCTTTTATGCAGAGAAAAAAACGCTTGGTGCATGTTTGTCTTGCTGTCGCCTTTTTTCATCCCTAATCCTTACAACAACACAGCCTTCGGGAACTAATAAACGGACGGGTTCGATTTCCTCCATCCATGCCAAACACCACAGCTCTCACCTTCATGAGCTCGAGGGTCAGACGCGAGGAGAAGGTTTAGATTCTGGGCGTTCTCATCGGCTCAGTATTAGAGATCTGAGCACAAACACACCAGCCATCGTCCTCCAGCACATTTGTGTTTGTACAGTTCTTACACCGCGCTTCAAAGCGTCCAGACCCTCCCAAAGTAGAATCAACCGCGGCCCGTGAGAACGGCCAGCTCAGGAGAGGACCTGATTGAAAGCCGTGCCACTTCATGACCTCATTGCAGTTGCTGGCCGCCGGCGGCAGAGATGTGTTCGCCGATAACAGACGAGAGGCTGAGCGCGTGTGGTTTGAGTTAAGACCGAGACAAAAAGGCATTTGTTTGCAGACACTGGAAATGTTTAGCACATACAGGTGTAATTGCATAAAGTAAAAACAAAGCATTTCTACAAACTGAGATAAATCTGAACAGCAGAGCATGCAGAACATAATTAAATCGGTTTTAAATTAAGTTGATTTGTCATTTGTGTAATGCACAATAATGCACAGTCTAAGTAAGTTGCATATACATTATAAATATATATATAATATACACACTACTGGTCAAAATTTTGGGATCAGTAATGTTTTTTAAAGAACAAATCTTCTGCTCATCAAAGCTGCATTTATTTGCTCAAAAATACAGAAAAAAAAAATAATATTGCAATAATAATATTACAATATAAACTAATGGTTTCTATTTTAATATTCATAAAAATAAAATTTATTTCTGTGATGCAAAGCTGAATTTCCATCAGCATTACTCCGGTATAAAGTGTCACATGATACTTCAAAATGCTGATTTATTATTAGAATACTTAAAAAAAAAAAAAAAAAAAAAAATCAGGATTCTTTGATGAATAAAAAGCTTAAAAGAACAGAATTTATTCAAATGAACCTTTTCTAATAATATAGCCTTTATACCTTTGCTATCACTTCTTATTAATTTAACACATCCTTGCTGGAAAAAAGTTGTAATTCCTTTAGAAAAAAAAGAAAGAATAAAAATGTACTGACCACAAGCTTTTGAACGGTAGTGTATATTATTAGAAAATATTTCTATTTTAATTAAATGATCTTCTTTATTTTCTTTTTTCTTTTTTTCCATCATAGAAAACTAAAAAGTATCACAGTTTCCAAAAAAAAAAAAAAAAAAAAATGTACACTTGTTACTTTTTGTTACTTTTTGTTTTGTTACACACGTTACTAAATGTGTTACTTTTGAGTTACTTTTAAAACTTGGGCTGGGCTTGCTTGTTTGTTTTTAATATAAAAAGTTATTTTTTTCGAGTGAATGCATGTTCACATTTAGCCATCATTTTTACATAACAACACCTATGCATTCACTCCCGATTTCCCTCAGTACGGGGACAAGAGAGCTGTCAGTCAATAAATGGAAAAACAAAACATAAAAGTAATCTAAATGTTACTTGTGTTACTTGTATCCCAACACTGACAACAGGAGATAACAGAGCATGCACGACGAGGTAAGAAAACATCTGCTTTTGTCCTCATCTGGAAGGTTTGGTTCTGTCTGAATACCTTATAAACATCACACGGGCTCATGAAGAGGCTCAGAGATGTTTGGGTGATCTGTGATCCGTGTGGCAGCACTTGACCTCTGTTTTTTACAACACGATACGACATCAACAGTGACACACACTTTGAGAATTGCATGACTATCCCACTGTCTCACCACAGGCATTTACCATGGAAGAACGTAAACAGAAAAAGGAGATGTTTTAAACACCAGAACTGGAAGATGCTGCAGCGGTATATTTCAGGATGTGCACCAGGTGTTCATCTTCTCATCTGTGGCTTTGCTACGTGCAAAATACTTGCTTCTCTTTCTCCATTCTCTTCTTTTTTCCTCCATGAGATTTTTTCCTCTTGCCACTCACTTAGGCATCTTGCTCTTCTCCGTGGCCAAAGCCCTCGTCTGTTTATTTTCTAAAAGACGTATCAGGAAGTAGAGCTTCAAACAATGGCCTGAAGTTATAAACCTCATTCCTTTCTGTGGCCCACCTGGACGTAGCCATGAAACGGAGGGAAAATTCCAAGGGAATGGACGCACATGCCATTTCCAGGACTCGCCAAACAAAGACTGTCTGCAAGAAGCACATTTTTGGAAAGCACAGAAAGAAAAGTGTAACCTAGTTTACCGAGGTCCCAATTTCACCTCCTTTATAAAAGCTGCAACGCTTCCTGGTAAAGACGAAGGAACAGAAAAGACAAAGACAAATGCATTTTTATTTTATTCGTTTACAAGTCATCAGCATTTAAGTGCTTGGAAACACAATCTTTTTGAAATGGGTTTCAAAGTGCATGTTTTCGTAAATAACACCATTATCGTCTGTAAACTACAAAATAAAATGGATATTTGTGGAAACATTGATGCGTATGCGTTTTACGTGTTCATAGGTACTTGAAGAATGCATGTGTGTGTGTGTGTGTGTGTGTGTGTGCTACTGTTCTGGCATGAATACTGCAACATGTTTAGTTGTTTTCACAGATCCGTGTGATCCAATTTTAGTAAATCATTGTCGAGTAAAAGTACCATTACTTTGCTTAAACTCCGCCCCTGCAAGCTCACGTTCATCTGCCTCCATTTTTGAGAGCCACACCCACATCTCAACATCCAATCAACAAACAATGCATAGAACCAAGTCCCGCCTTCTTCTTGTGATGTATGTTGCCATATAGATTTGTTGCTTCTTTTGTTTTTAGGCACCCAAATGAGATCGTATATCTAGACTTCATGTGTTTAGTGATGTTTGATGGTCTGATGGTGCATTCAATATAAGTTTCCCTGCACTATTAGGAACTACCTCACAATAAGAAATGCTAGTGTGGATGATATGTTAATTAGTTATTGCACATTACACTTTTTTCCGTTTGAATTCATTGTAGCTGTGACTATTGATTGTAACTTTGCATTTCTAGAACATACTGTAAATGTATCATACAGATTTATTTTTTTGAATTTGCATTAATGCATTTGGCAGAGACTTTCCTTTAAAGTGACTTGCATTGCTTTTTCTTTTTCTTTTTTGCATGCATGCAGTTCTTGCATTCCCACACACAGAATAACTCACCCAGAGCTATTTTTAAACATTACCTCAAACAAGAACGGAGGTCAGCAGCCCCTTTTCCCCAATCGTGCCCATGTGTGTTCCACAAAAAGTGTTGCGTTGATCACTTTAACAGAAGAGCTATTCAGTTTGAGTTTTCTATTTAAAGAAAGACCCCTAGATCTGCTACCTGGACTTCCTTCACTCGTTTGTTTACCTCAAAACCTCCCGGGAGGCCGAAAGGAAGAGTGTGAATTCTTGAACATTTGGTGCATTTCAAAGCTTGTGTCTCTTGAACCTGTGAGCCTCTGGAAGATTTGCCTTTCTGTTACGCACCCTTGTTATTTGGGCTCCTTTCACAATTGAACCATTGGATATTTTACTTTGGGTTTCTGCAGGTCATAAAAAGTCTTATTTTGTCCACAAATTAAGGACTAAAAAATGTCTTAATTCAGAGAAGAAAGTCTTAAATTAATAGTCACTACAAAAAAATTTATAACTTGGTATTTTTGTCTTTTTTTCCCTAAATATTCTTAAATCAAGATACATTTACTTTAGATGCAAAACAAAGGTAAAAAAAAAATCATAAATATATGATTAAAACAAAAACAAACAAAAATATCTGTCAATGAGCTATAAAGACTGATTTTTCAGGGCCTGTGAAAGATTTGATTTTGTGATAATTATAAGCTCACTTAATTTTGACCGATTTCTAAAAAACAACAACAACAACAAGACTTCTCATTTGATTTTGCCTTTAATTTAAGAATCTTTAGCCATTTACACGGGAAAATATATTGAGGAAGAACATCTCATTTTGAAATGTGATCAAACGTTACAGTTACATTTATTTGAAATGTTACAATGTTACATTAAATTATTTCAGTAGTAATGGAGATCAGTTTGAAACTGTATTTTCAAACTTTGAACTGTTTCTAATACAACTCGTGTGTTGTTCCCTATCTAGTCATTTACTACATTCAACATACTGACATGTTGAGTTCCGTTAAATGAATTCCTTGAATTGGACTTAAAATTATATTAAAGGTTTCATAAATATTCTTTTTTTTAATGGAAGAAAGTTTTCTGAGCCTGGTAAGGAGTGTAACATTTCCATCAGACGCTTGAGATATTCAGCCAATCACAACGCAGTAGACAGCTGCATAGCCAATCAGAGCACACCGAGCTTTTGTTTTTGTTTTTTTGAGCTTTGTATACATTTTTGTGTTTCAGAAAGAGGAGAAAAATATATATTTTTTCTTCCTTAAACCATTCAAACACATTGGATTACACCAGATGCACAAAATAATGTTCTTTTTAGCAACGTCCCACAGAAAATTTAATTTGCTAAAACTTGTGGCTGTGCCTGAATGCTCATAAAGGCGATCTTTCAACACAATCAAATACCTCATCTCTCATTCAGCTTATCCGCCGTTTGTCCGATTTAATATAAACGTGGTCACTTCAGACAGCGAATGACTCTTATTAAACTAGACACGGGCCATTTATCAAGCACCTGCACCACAGAGAGCAAACCTCTGCTCAAGTCATCACCTGCGGTTCCTCACGGAGCTCACCGCGAAAAAACCTGGAACAAAACCCATAGTCTGATGGAAAACAAGCCTATTTCTGGAGTTTCTATTAACATCCCGACTGCTTTGTTTCTGAGGTTCATTACAAAGTGTGAGTGATGTGACAAAACTAAGTTAATATAATTTATACTTCTTATCGTTAGATGTTAAATGTCAGTTTCCAATTCGTCTTTTAGGAAATGCTTTTGCACATATGTATATTTTTTTGGACAACGTATTGAGTAGAGACCGTAGAAATTAGAAGAAAGGAGATTAGAAAAGACTTACTTAATAGAATTATGATTTGTGCATAATTATGCAAGCTACTAAACGCTGATGATGTGATGAAGTGTGATTTATTTTATTTCTCTTTGATTTTTCATATCAATATGATACATTTCATGTATTCATAAATGTATCAAGTTAGGTGATACATTTAAAGTATCTAGAATCCAGAATATCGTAAAGAGATGATGCTTACAAAAACCACTCAACACACTCCCAAAAACACCCGAGCATCATGGAGACGACTTTTTTTTAACGTTACATTAGTACGAATCTGTAAATGAGAGCAGGCTGTTAAACTGTGCTGTGATTTATCGATTATGGACACTTGCAGGAGATTTGCAGTCTTGGGTGGCAGTGGAAATCTGCAAGCCATTAAAAGACTTCTTAAAGATTCTTTCATGATTAGATACAAGTTCTCCCCGTTTGGGTTCTGTAAAGTTTTCAAGTCACTTTTCATAAAGTAGCATTTAATTAAATTGCATTAGGACCGTAGGTGGCTTCTGAGCTTTAGTGTGTTGTTTTGTTAAGTATCTTGATTTCCTGTTATCGTCACCCGTTGGTTTCATTGCTTTCTGGAGTGTGGAGAAAGTAGATTAAACCACAAGCTTGAACTATTTTTGGCACTAGGTTTATTGGGCCTGTTTATAATAATTTACACAACTGCATGTAATAGAAGTTGTGCTCGTGCCAGTAATGAGCTCTGAGACTCTTTGTGTGCAGCCTCCAACTGAGGAAGTTGTGAGAAATGTCCGAAACAAATCAATTCTGAACAAAACAGGATGACTGTTCTAGAAGGAAGAAAACGCAGCGTCTTAGTTTCGTTACATTTGATTGATGTTGTGTCTTGATTATTACATAATGTGTGTGAAGATTCAGAACAGTTGTTATGGTTGTCTTTCTCAGGATGTTTTTTAAGACAAGGGTGAGCATTGATATACGCACACTTTCTAATGAACACGAGGATGCACAGTTATTCAAAGAAACCAAATTAACCTGTTAAATGCTGGTTCCTTTTTTGGAGCGTAGACCTGAAAATGTTACAGTATTTCATGTTAAATTAATGTAAACTTGGCAGATTATTATAGAAGTGAAAAAAGTTATGTATAGAAGTTTAAGATTCTGTAAACTAAATGCAAAAAAAAAAAATTTTTTTTTTTTTAAATATTTTATATAAAATATATGTTCTCTAAAACTGCTTGGAAATCCAAAATTGAAATCCGAAAAATTGAAATATGACAGTGTTTTATTTTTAACTCAACCTCTAACAAACACATAAAAGACGTCTGGCGAGAACCATTGAATTTGTTTTTTTTTCTTTATTTATTTTTTCTTTACAATCAAAGTGTTTGCAGGACATTTTCTTCTGAAAAAAAAAAAATAAAATAATTGAGTGGAGCTTTACCAGATTTTTTCCCGATTTTAATCACTATTTCAAAATAAAGGTCTGGACTCTCTCACTAACTCTAATGAGTACTCGTTACAAATTAATAAATTACTGTTGCTCTCTAAAACATATAAAACATCACAGTTTGTCCAGATTACTTTAGGTGTACAGTAAGATATTACTGTTATAAACATGTAATAACACATAGTCAGTAACAGTTAAAAAGAACATACATTATATATTTGCAACATTCATGAAGAAATGCCAATGAATTTGTTCAAAGAACTCCAATGGCTTTTCATTTGCCAAGTCATTATGTTGAAATGCCTACTTTCTTCAATCAGGTACGGATATATATATATGTATGTATAATGACATCTTGTTAAAACACTCACGTTATAGACATAAAACAAGTTGCTGTTTTGTTCTGTGCATGGCTTTGTGACGTGCTTTAGAGTAAGGCATTTAAAACCAGGTTGCTCCAAGACAATGATCCCTTATAAATTAATGAAAAGTCACTTTAGATTGACTTTAGACGTTTACTTGGGACCCATTTAATTTGTTGTGCTAACCAGGCCTCCGATTTATTTGATAAAAGCTAGATGTTCAGTGCACTAGCAATGCAAAGGTCATAGGTTCGATTCCCAACCGAGAACTGATTAAATCTACCTTGAATGCAATGTAAGTCACTTTGGATAAAAGCATCAGCTAAATGCATAAATGCAAATGGTGTAGAACAAGAGGGACGGGCTCCATGGCTATTTCCGGGTCCATTGTTAAACCATCTACAGTCAGATGTCCGATCTCAGACATAGGGCTCCCCAAAACCACAAGCCCAAACACACTTAGCTTCGGGCCGAGCCACAAAGGCCTGCTGTTCACCTCCCCTCTGACCAACACACACCCGACATGTTTAGACAACAGCAGTGCGGTCCAAAACACACAACCAGTTTCACCGCTGAAATAAATCTCAATTTCCTTCAGCCTTTCTCTTCATTTTGCAGTTATGTAATGAATTAGCGACCGGGTTGACTGCTGAAACCACCCACCATCGCTCCTCAGTGGCCAGTTATAGCGAGACTTCGCGATCTTCACTATGTGTCGTGTCTCTGTCGATCTACATAGCTTGTCCTGGTACAGCGTGAAGGAAACTCCGAACAGCAAAGCCATGTCAGATTTAATGGAGCTGTCAGGAGAAGCTAAGGTGTGTTGCCAGTCATTTTCCAAATAATTACCCTTTCTAACAGAGGCCTGATTGTGTTGGGCCATGTGGTCCGAATGCAGAAGGTGCAGGAGGGAGCCGAGCGCGGGGAGAGCCAGAACGTCTGGGGGGTTCATCTATGATTCACACTAGTGGCTGTGTGGGCCACGTCAATGTTAGCCGCTTCGGAAAAATTGGCACAGTATCCTATTCTTTAGACCTGATTCGGAAGAGCCCTGTTGGAGCGAGCGAGTCAATTAGAAACAGGAAGTGCATCACTGCTGAGTAACACGGGTGGGTGGAGTGACCATGACATCACTTTAGGAGCGATTGCACAAAACGGTGGGTCACACGTAAGACTAAGTCTCTCTGAGCCCTAGAGAGCGCAAGTTAAGACAGTTCTTAAACTCAAAATATACTGACATTTTCAACATTCATACCACTTTTGTCTTGAGCTAAATCTTTTGTTCATGCACTTTAAAAAAAAAAGATTTTAAAGGGAATTGTTTGCACTCATTTGAAAGTGACTAGAGTGTTTTATAGTAGTAGGTGTTTGTTTGTCTCATGCATGTCATTTCCTGATCTGGGGTGCATTTCCCAAAAGCATAGTTGCTAACTAAGTTAAATTTCCCACAATTTCCCATTGCCAACCAACTAAGTTGCTAACAGGTCAGCTTTTGGGAAACGCACCCCTGCTTTGGGGAAGATTATACTGACGTCTGTCGGATGCTATTGTTCTCAATTAAATTATTAACAGTTGAATGCATAGGTTTGCATACTCCTTAGTGAATAAAAACCTTGGAGAATTATATATACATATATAATATTGGAGACAAAAGATCTTGTTTACATGACATCAGTGTACTAAAAACGATCATGGGTCCACGAAAATAATTTTGTATAATGCATGCCAATACAAACAATCAATATGGCGAAAGAATGCACTGTTTGCATGGAGATTATAATGGTGTAATTTTTAAATACTTGCACTTTGAAACTTGTTTATGTTTTCAGGTGTTGTCTTGGAAACTAATTGTTCGAAATGCTTCAATAGCCTCTTGGTCAAGACTATTTGCATTTATGCATTTAGCAGATACTTTTATCCAAAGTGACTTACATCGCATTCAAGGTACATGTTATATAGCATATTTCCCACAAGACAAAATATTAAGAGTTCTCACTGATTACTGTTTAGGGATGATTGCGTTCATTTGGTTGCACCTTTTTGAGCATCAAATGATTATAATGCATCAGATGCATCAAACAACATTTCTTTGTGTTTTGCGTAACATCTTTAGTGATGCACAGAAGAAAATTAAATAGGTTTGGAACAACATGAAGACATGAATAAACGATGCCAAACTTTACATTTTATGTCGACCTACTTTAAGTTATCAGCTTGTAAATCGGTGACGTTCATGTACGTGTATCTTGATTCAGATTCAATCAGTGTGCATAGGAACAGACCTGCATGTGGGTGTATTTGTGTGTGTGGTCAGGTTGAGTGCTCTGAACGTCTGGGTTATGGGTGTCCTGTCATGACTAGACAGACAGCTTGTTCAGACGCCGGGTCTCCAGTGTTTGTGCAGTCTCAGAAAAATCCCTGCATGGCAGACCCAAAATAATCAGGCTGTAAATATTTGCACAAGTTAGAGCCACATAATCACTCAGGGCTCTTACCTGCCGTGGGTCTGGGCTTTATGTTTCCTGTTTTAATCATACTGCATGGATGGCCACTGACACACACACACACACACACACACACACACACACACACTCTACAGCTCTCACTTTTGACCACTTCAGGATATTCAGCCTGTACCTTAAATCCGGAGATTAACAAATCCTACTGGAAGCAGGGACTAAAAAAGCAAAGTGTTTCTCAAGCCTAACCATTCATAACACAGTACAGGACGCAAAAGATAAACCAGTGCTAGCGTTAGACCGTCCACAATCCAATTACTGACGCACACAAAAAGCCAAGATTTGACCAAAGGCAATAGTGACACAATGTTACAATGTATCACTTTTAAAAGTAACTTTCCCCAACACTGCATACAAGTCTATTGATGTATAAGCCATTTTAGATGTAACTAAAGTTTCAGATGTTTACATGTCCGTCTTGGTTCATAATCAGAATTAATTGCAAAGTGGAGTGAAAAATTGATCATGCTCATCATTCAGCCATTAACATGCTGTTACATTAATTTACTGTAAATCGCACCACAGGAGACAAAGTGGATCTTCAATCATATTTAGAGCAAAGTAAATCATTAGAAAAACGTGCGGTGAATGTTTGTACCAAAACATTGCTTTCTCACATAATTTCGAGAAACTTCCTGTTTTCAAGGAAAGGAAAAAATGAAGGAAAGAGAAAAGAGAGGGGAAAAAACAAGGAGTACGCAGAAGCGAGTCTGTTTTGAAGACAGGGTTTGTTTAATTACTCTGTGTGTGCTGTAATCCAGGAAATGCGGCCATGCAGAATCCAGAAAGTCTGTGTGCATTTGCATACCCCATCCATAAGAGGGCAGTGTTCGGAGATGGCTATCATATATGGACTGACATACACTTTTGTTCAGGTGCGGAAAATTTTATTAAAGGTCTTCAATCATGGGTTATTTTAAGTCATGCCCAATCAAAAGTAATAATCCGGGTCTCCCTGGGGGGTCATGGTTTCCCAGAAGTCTCTTTGGCAGGTGAAACACCATGCAATTCGTCGTCATGAAAAATAAACAACTTCGAGAAACAAGGGAAGAAAACCGGCAATGCGTGACCACATCGACTTTTCAATCCAAACATTAATTAAGTCACGGTTTAATTATAACGCTACTTGTAAATTAAGTAAATTGTTAAGTAATTTTACTCTCAAAGTCGGGTCTCTGTTTAGGCTGGAAATGAAAGGAAACACCTGCTGTGGAAAAACAAAACGCTGATGTAAGTTTTAAATATTTGTTTTTGACTGGGACTGGGAACGTTGTTAATTAATAAGCTATGTGTGTTTTTTTAAGTGGTTTATGAGACGACACGTGACCTCAGACTTTAAGTATAAGATGATGGCTGTTGTCCGAACTGGAGATAAATGGTCGTCCCTGATCAGGACTCTGATTGGCTCCAGTGAAAAAGACACCACTGACTCTGGATCAGTTGTGTTGATGGAGTCTCAGAATGGATGCGGACCACACAGGACCCAAACTCTGAGTCTGCATGTCGCAGCCATTTCCTCTTGTAAATATTTAGTGCTGTTTGTGTGCACCAAGCTGTCAGAGTGTGTGTGTGTGTGTGTGTGTGTGTGTGTGTGCTCCGACACAGACGCTACAGCCCGGGGATATTCTTTAATTAAATGGTGCGGTTTAGCTTCTGCCTTACGTGTTGTTTAAACCTGTTTCCAGATATAGTCCAAGTATGCATTCAAGCAAGTGGTTTATTTCATTTGAGAATCTGTTATATGATGCATAACATTAGTGATCACTCAGCTTTCTGCAGCTGTGTGCAAATTACACATGTTATTACCACTTGTCGTACAAAGTTTCCATTATACTTAACCACATTTGGCTGCAGGTTATCCTGGTAGGGTTTTAAAAGATTAAACTAGCGTTCTTCCCTGGAAGACAAAAGGAAATGCATAGCTCTAAAAAGCACCCAAAATAGTCAACCGAAGTATTTAGCACATGGAAAACCGCAAGTGAATGTTGAGACATTGCAAAGCTTTGTGTTAACACATTGTACAGTCGTATGCAATGATAAACGACCTGATTCTACCAAGCACGCTAATATCAGAAGCTGTAAGTTGTCTTGCACCTTAACCGAAGATTAATAAAGCTTCCTAATTTTTAATAAATCATTTGTGGTCACCTTGTCACACAACCGTTTCCTTCGCAAAGACCGCGTTCGGTCCAACGGCGTATGTGCGTGAAGTCACAAAATCATCAAGCGTACATGCCGAAAAGATTAATGCTGTGTTAAGTCGCTGTGTGTAATCTTCGCCTTACTAAAAAAGTGAAAATGAATCATTGCCCGTGAGTGGACGGATGTGCACAGAGCTCGTAAACCTGCTCAAACATGAGACGTGTTTATTTGATTGATGGAAACCACTAGCTTAGTTCATCGGCCTTGATGAATAATGAGAATGACAACCAATTTTTGATGATTTTATACACCATACCATGCCATTGTAGGTTACAGGACAAATCAATATTGAATAAAAAATGCAGAAATGTTTAGGAGAGATGAATCCAGTGGCACAGTGGAGGTCTGACACTCATCTTTCTGCGGTTTTAAAGACTGTCCAACAACCGCGTGTGTTCAAATATAATCATGCCCGGGAAAGAAAAGCGTCATGCCAAATATTTGAGAAAAGTGGCTGAGATCAGAGTGGAACAGCCATGATATTCCCATCCATAACCGAAGGGGAAAAAGCAGTTTGATTAATGAACAAATCAGGAGTCAGACATGCATGGCGCATTAACACCACCTCTGCAGAATCGTTTCAAGAGAAACCCCAGTCTAAAGTCCTGAGCCAGTGACCCCATAAAGTGAGAGACCTTCAACTTAAAATGAGAACGAATTTAATTAGTGCATAAAAATGTATCATAATTTGGCCAGAAAGTTGCTTTTAAAAGTAATGCATATTGTGTCACTCACCAAAAAAATAAAAGTAACATTGCGTTTCTGTAAAATAAAAACGCGTCATGCTAAAGGAAATGTAAATATCTGTACAGTAGAGGGCGCAGCTCATGCAAACCTGTGCTGCCATAAAAAACTGTAGCAACTTGAAAAAGTAATGCATTACGTTACTAGTTAGTTGAAAAAGCATTCTGTTTGCGTAACTTCCGTTACTTGTAACGCTGATTTTGGCTCTTATTACAAAATTTCACACTTCACATTAGCCCTTCCCAGAGGAAACGCTCAGAGGTTGCTCTTTCGTAACTCAGACCTTTACGTTTTAAGCATCAACTTTTGTCAGATGTTTCTGTCGGTTGTTGACATACAGGACAAATACAGAGAACGTGATTGTGGGTGGCATAGCTGTTTGAATCCATATTCAAATCTCCATCTTTGGTATTTTAACAAATTGACGGCATTTGTTTTTTGTGGGGTTCACAGTGAGCCGTGTAAAGTGTCCCTCAGTATGTCACCCAGCTGGAAACGATGAGTGACGGGGCAGGAGCGGGGAAAGCTGCCCACACGCTCCACACCGCAGACCAAAATGACAGAGGTCATAACATGCCTCAGTGTCAGGAAATAAGACTTATGGCTTGGCCATGGGTTATAAATATAGCACGAAGGGAATCACTTAGACTCATGGCTCTCTTAAACTCAGAACTATATTTGGAAAACACGTCCGTGTGCTCTTTTAGAACGACTCTCCTGAAATAGACCGAGGAAGTTCGCAGTGTTGCGTTGAGAACCTTTATGCAGCTGGAAAGACATGACGGTGGGTGTACGAAGATCCCTGGACCTCTGAAAGTGTAGTGGAAGAAGGCTTTTTTTCGACATTAACTCAATTGGTGGTTTAAGAAGACGTGATGTAGCTACAGATTGAATTGTTTGGTGATTTCAACTCATACAACTTCTGATATTTAACTAGCCAATGACATTCCAGTTAGTGAATATAGTGTGCATATTTTTATGGTGCATTCTAGGAAATTCTAGCGCACTGGAATTATTTTGACTATATGTGACAGCCCTAGAAATGGTGTGCATGCTACTGAAATATAAGGAGTAGATCGAGACAAACGGACCCATATTGCATTGATTATGTTCACCTGTGCACCAGGTGTGTTCCTCTCATAGTATCCTCTGTTGTGTGCATGGATGTGTGTGGCATAGCTGTTCTATAATCTATTAAGGCGCCTCGGTCTGGTTCCCCAGTGACCTGGATTTGGCTCTACTTCTGTCTGCCTCCCTTAACTATTGGCCTTATTAATCACTAGCAAGATATATTACATAACGAGCCGGAGGAGAGGGAGCGCAGACATTGAGACACTTGTTCATTTGTCCTGCTCTTCGCTTCGCCAAAAATAAAACCTTATACTTCTGAGACGAGGGTCCTAGTGACTGCCGCCATCACCCACCTGGGACCCTTATGTTCGAACCCACTAGTAATTGGCAATTACTGCACTTAGAATTAAGGAAAACACGAATAATTGGCAGCCAATGCACTAGGTAGAACACGACGGGCAGTCTGTGTGTGTGTGTGTGTGTGTGAGAGAGAGAGAGAGAGAGAGACCTCCCTTAAAATGAGAATCGGAGGAACCGAGCCAAAGGCAGTAAGACTTGTGGCCTTTTCAGCAGTTCTGTGGCAGTCATTTCCACTTAAAATTAAATATAAAGTGCACAACCATAGCAACTGCAACACAACTAAAGAAATCTCTTGACAATTAAGCTGTTATTTGAAAATAATTAATCACAGGCCTCACTCAAAACACATAGAAATTCTGCATTTAATGCCACCGGAGTAGTCAATACAGATGGTAATGAAAAAACTAAACACTATATTATTCATGCGTTATATAAAATATAGATATTGAGCATAGAATGCTAATTTTCTTTATGCATAAAATACTAAAACTAAAACTTCGCTGGGTACTGTGTCCTACAGTGCACTATGCCTTTAGATATTGATATCGAAATTAAACTTCTGGCATCTTTACTCATTAAGATGGTGTTGTAAAATCAAATGTCTCGATTGTATTTTTGACTTTCATTGCGTTAGCAAAAACGCCTAAAACACACTCCAAAATGCATTCATGTCGGTTTGGAGCAACATAAGGGTGAACAGCGCTTAAAAGTAATGCTTTACAATGTTGCGTCACTCTATAAAAAAGTAACTAAATGCGTTTTAATATTTCCGTTGCACATTATGTACAGCTCCACATAATTTGTAAAAAAATAAAAAGTATGATTCGATTAGGGCCGGGACTCGATTAAAAAAATTAATCTAATTAATTAGAGGCTTTGTAATTAATTAATCGAAATTAATCGCATTTTAATCGCATATAAATATTGGATCTGAGAACAGTGAGAAGTCATTTTTTTTCACATGGATTTATAGTATACCATTGAATAATGACTGAATACATAAGCTTAAGCAACAAAATATTGTTTATTTTTGTTCAACCAAGTCTAGCAGACCAGTGCAATTTTTGCCATGAAGTGTAGCAATAGCATATTTAGAAACAATTTAGAAATAGTACATTTCAGAAATTCAGGAAGCTTATAGGTGCTGGAACCCTCTGTAAAGTGTTTTTTTTAATAAAACACAATACTGTCAATTACATTCAGAACATTGGAAACACTGACTATTAGAAAACATCTCTCTGTTGCTTCAGAGGCCATAACATACTAAGTCCAACTCTCAATAACCTTGGCCAAAACAATAAAGAGTTCAACATAAACTGTTGCACCAACAAAATAATACATAGTTCAACATAAAGTGTAAAGTCCACGCTAGCTGCCATATGTTTTGCGTTGAGGTGATACTTGAGGCTCGATGTGCTGCGGTGATGTGCGAATGCTAGTTGGTGCTTCAGTATAATCGGTCCCCCGAAACTCATCCAGTGAGAAACGTTCCGCGGTGCAAAAATAAGTTATTAAAAATGCGGGAATTTTTTTTCTGTAGCTAATTAATCTTAATTAACGCGTTATTTTTTGTGTAATTAATTAATCTCAATTAACGCGTTAAAATCCCGGCCCTAGATTGGATACATTATACACTGCACTGCAAGTAGTCAACTATTATTACAGTAACTTTCAGGCAAGGAACATGTGGTTCATTGTTCTGTCTCTGTTTGATAAAATCATAAATCACACACTTAATCAGCCAATAAAGTTGAGCTCGAGGACACTTGAGCTGACTCTGACACCAGCCCAAAATGTTACGGGAAAGCCATCACGTGAATGTCATGAATTATCCATCAGAGAATTTTGGGAGTTGCAGCAAAAGACAAAAGCAGTAAAATGTGTCTCTTTAGACCCAGAGGTGGAAGCAGCATGCATAATCTAACATGCACATATTTGTTCAGAAAGCTTTCTGTGTGGTCTAGAATGTGTTTTCTGGTAAAATCACCACATTTAGACAGAGTAACAGAAAACAGCATCTTGAGTCACCGATTGCTGTGCGTATTGACACTGGTGGAGACGCTGCAGTTAAGGACATGGGTTAGATGAGTAAAATGAAGCTTCAGGGTGGTACGGCTCAGCAGGATTCCTGTAGGATGACTGACTAATAACCACAGACACAACTCAACCCACGCTTACAGAGATAAAGAGAGAACGGTCTTCTCCATCAGTGACAACACTCTGCTCTGGAGTTCCCCGACCGACCACAGCCTGACCACAATCTTACGGCTTGCACATCCACACACACACACCATGAACACGCGTGTGCTGAGCGCTCGTCTAGCCTTCTACACCACAGACGGGGTCATTAATGTTAATCCAATCCAAACCGTCTCTCTCTCTCCGGTGTGTTTGTGTAAACAAGCGTCCCACATGTACAGGCAAGATGTGTGCTTTCAATAACGTGAGCTGTTAAAGTCGGTCGGTGGCCTTTATGAGGGAGCTAAAGAAATAACAAAGCACTTTTCAGCTTGTGCATGTAGTATGTGTCTCAGCGCTTGAGCTCAGGTTTACACTTTAACCAATGAAGGCTTCAGATTTAGTGTGTTAAGTCTGTGGGTGTTTTTCTTTGCTCCGTGAGGCATCTTCTTTTGCAAGGTTTGAGAAACTTAAGCCTACCGCACGGAGAGCTCACGGAGAAAAACACTGATGTGTTTGAAATAAAACAAGCTTAAGTTGGTCTTTGGTTCGGATCGTATCACTTAATGCATTAGAAGTAACACGAGTTACATAATCAGATACCATCTTCCAAAGTAACTAGTACAGTATGCATTACGGGAAAATATCAAAGTATCTTTTTAAAGAAGCAACGCATGTTACATTGTTGCATGTTACATGTTACAATATAACTTTTAGTGTTTAAAAAAAAAATAAAATAAATAAAATAAAATAAAATATTTTTTTTTTTTTTTTTTTTTTTTATAAAATAAAAAAGGAAACCCAGCTCTGGTGACAACTAAATAAAATGTAACTAAGTAATGCAATATATATATATATATATATATATATATATATATATATATATATATATATATATATATATATTTTTTTTTTTTTTTTGCATATATATATATATATATATATATATATATATATATATATGCAAAAAAAAAAATATATATATATATATATATATATATATATATATATATTTAAATGCAACATTGTAATGCATTACTTTTAAAAGTAACTTTCCCCAGCACTGACTGATACATACTCCACTTACTTCCCTAGGAAAGGCTTTTTTTATTAAACGTGTTGACAATTTCCACCTTCATAATCACACATGACATCATCCTTCAACATTCCCTGACTTTAAACATTCTCTGGAAGAACACCAGGACAAACAAAAATGTGTGTGCAGTCATTAGCTACTGACCATACAACCCTTCCCTTTACGTTCTGCTTTGCATTAAATTCTGCTTTCAGAATCAGGGACGATAAACAGATGGATGAAAGATCTGAGGATTCAACAGAGTGTGGAGCTTCTGTCCATGCTGGAGACATTATTAATGCACCTCCTCACAGACAGGAATCCCAGGTAGCACTATACTGCATCGTCCTGTGTAATTTGTAGGTCTTAGCGATGCGCTGATTGTTAGCGTTTCTACAGGATGCCTGCTGGGCCTTGAACTTTCCAAACATTCCTCATCTCTCCTTCACATAATTTCCGCTTCAGACGGCACTTCTAAAGCATTGATGCTCTTTACAAGCACCATTAACAGCTTCTCCATGCTGTTCTACAGGAAATACACAGCAGCAAGAGACAAAATGACAAAGCTTTCACACAAATCCAGGTGGGAACTCTAGTAACCTTTGCATTTTATGATAGCATGTTAATCATGTGGTTGCATCAATTATATCAGCTTGCAGAATACCAAAAAAAGTTGCACATATGCTTATAAACAGTTTGCATGTGTGTTTGTTTATTAAACATAGCTTTCAGCTTTGCAGTACATTTTTGACACTCATATTCTGCAATTAGAAATTAGAAATGTAAATGGTAATTGCAACTTTTTATCTCATAGTTCTTTTTTTCTCAGAATAGTGTGTCTTAAACTCACAATTGCATGTTATAAAATCAGAACCACATGATAGAAACTCGAAATTGCAACTTAAAAAGTCAAAGTTGTGTGATATACACTAAAGTCAGAATTTAAAGATATCAACGCTTCACTATTCAGAGTTTTCCCCCCTGAGAATTGCAAGTTTATGTCTCACAATTATGACTTTATAACACAATTTAATTCAGATTTGTGAGATATAAACATGCAATGGTAAGAAACAAAGGCTAAACTGTGAGATAAAACAATTACATTTTTTATTCGGTGGCAGAAACGTTCTTCCATACACATCATTTATGTAAATATAAGATCGTGCAATTTACTTATAGTAACAGAGAAGTTTATTTGAGTGACACTATATATTATTGAACATATAATTTAATTAAATTTCATAAGAAATGAAAAATTGTAATAAAAAAATATAAATTATGTGTATATGTGTATTTAGTAGTAGTCATAAGAGTTTGGCCCGGCATGAGGGTGAGTAAATGATGACACGGTGCTCATTTTGGGGTGAATTTAGTAACAATGCTACTTTTAGTGACTCTCCAACACTGAGCTGGTCGTACGATCGAGCTTAGAAACTAGACCACATTAAAATATGCCTTTGACGTCAGTGTTGTAAACTATAAAAAGAAAGAAATCTTGAATGAAAAACATATTATGCTGGCCAGCTTAACCAGTGACCACTAAAGAGTCCCTTTGCTTGCTGGTGAAACACCAGAGCTAAGCCCTTTCAGTAAAGACACACACACACACACACACACACATACACACACACACACACAATAAGACAGAAAGTGAGAGAAAGTAGCTTGCATCATCGAAACAGTGCATCTCCGCTCAGTAGCATAAGCGTGGGAGTATTTACAGTATGAATAAAGAAAACAGGCACCATTCACAATCATATCATCAGAACAAAGCCACAGAGGCCATAAACATTTCTTTTCCTTCTATATTTACACTAGGGCCAACGTTGTTATGCATGCTTTTAGTCTAAGGAAAAAAACACACTGTGTGTATTTGGGTCACTGGATTTTATACTTTATACATCATGTGATGTTTTTTGACATGCATTTAAACGTCAGAAGCAATACAAACGACGTGTTTTGTGACGTAACACAGGAACAGGCATCAGTCTCCGGAAGCTAACATGCATTTGGGACTATTGTGTTTAAATTGCATTTAAAAACTAATACTTGCATTGAGTTACTTTTTATGAATTAATGCATTACTTAGTTTCCTGCAAAAAAGAAATCTGATTACATAACTCATGTTACTCAGTTCCCAAAACTGTAAATGAATAGCCGTGATGTCAGTAAGTGTCTCGTCATGGTTAATGTGGACGTCACACAGTAGAGAGGGGTACAACACTATAAAGCTGCTCTAGAACAAGCCCGTTCTTTTATTTGTTGTCTCAATTTGTTTTGGGGCTGTCTTCTGGTTGGCCTCGGTGGGGCTGTTAACACACAGCACATTTTACATGCTGCCATTAAAAAAGCCGCACTCTTTAAATCCCAGGCTTATTTTTAGCTTGTCTCTGTTCTGGGAAGAAAAGAAAAAGAAAACAGGGAAAGTGGTTTCAATGCAGACTGGAGTTCATCTTCATCTGCGCCAGCTCAAATAACGCCTGTAAAATCTCCAAGTGAATCATACAAATTTGAGACATTTGCCGTCTGAAAATGGCAGTTTGATAGAGTGCTTTTCAGTTTAGTTTTCTAATGCCTGTAAGAACATGCTAGCAGCAAATACTCAATGAATCGCGTTGACGTCAAGATTCATAATGGCCTCTTTATAGATTTGTACTTTTACAGTAAAGAATGAGAGGAAAACGAGTTGTATTTGTGCAATGTGACAACAGATGTGTTTTTGTAGTATCGTAATGCAACCTCTTCTCTTTTATTGGCCTCTGCTCACTGACTTAACGAATTGTAAAATGTTCTGTAAGGCATTTTTGATGGAGAACGGTTGAAGTCTCTGAAATTTCACATATCTCAACATTTTTCAGGAAATAATGTATTGAACTTAAGTGTCTTTACAAATCCCGTAAGAACATACAGTAGCAATATGATAACCCATTTGCAATGGGTTATTAAGAAGGGTGGTTGGTCACTCGAACTTAAGAAAAGGCATCAGTGTGCAAGTCTCATTTCTGAGAAACACTATCTTAAATCGGTAAAGCCAGGGGACAAGGAGCATGGGAGCCCCATTGAAACCAGGAGAAGTTTTGGCCGCCCGCTGCTCTAGAAATTGAGAGGAAAGGATTACGAGATTAGTACTAACAGGATGCAGTAAATTCTCATTATGCTATTTGGAGAGAAAAGAGTAGAAAATGTCAGACAGCTCTTGAGAAGTCAAGAGAGAATACCAAATATTTACGCACACACACACAAACACTGTTGGACGGGCAAGCGTAGAATATGTCAGGACATTCTAGAGGGGCGTTTTTTTTGGAAAGTGTAGATGAAAGCTGCAGTGTTGGAGTGTAAGAGAGAGCAACTCATCTGGATTTGTCCTCCATGGTGAAGAGGTTAAGTTTTAGTGCACTTTAAAAAATATGCATGCTGTACCTGAAGGATGCATAAAAAATCTCTCTTTTTTTCGGTTTATGGATGTGCATGAATGATCAGATATTCTTCATGTGATTTTTGTTAGGCGCTTACCTTTTATTTTTGCATTTTAGAAATCGACTACAGTAAATGAACTCCCTGCCCACTCCCTGAATTCCTTCACTCTCCACAAAGACGTTTTAAAACAATTTACAGCCGCAAAGAGTCACAACAAGGAAGCGTGTAGCTGCAGCCGAGGATCTCTTTCACCGCACAGAGGATGGTATAGTCATTAAAACAGTACTTGAGACTGCCTCCTCAAACTGAAACATCTCACAGGTGGATCTTCAAGCACTTTAGACTCTCTCTCTTAATTCTTTTGTCAGGCATTTCTTTCATTGTGCATGCTGTAACACTGATCTCGGCGGCTTCATTAAGGCAAATCAGCTGTTCTTGAAGCCACTGCAGCTGCATGCATTTTTCTTTCAAATACGCCTTGTGCATGTCCAACGTGCTACTGCATCTAGTGGCTTGATAGATATACCATAATCCTTTGTAAAAATTATATTAGATGGAATGTTTTTCCAAAACAAAATCAAGAAATGTCCCCAAAAAAATTGCAGTTTTGTAAATCATATCCTCCCCTGAAAAACGAATGCGATGGCTGACTCGCTGGAGAGAATTTACAGTAGGAAAACATCAGGGAAACTAATATCTGGCTGTCAAATGGATTTAACGTTCAAAAACAAAACATCAATTGTCCATTGAAAGTAGAAAGGGCTTCTCTTCTGGACTAGCCAAACGGCTGCTGACCGCTGGACTTTAAAGTGTCGAGGTTTCCACCAAAACTTCAGTTTGGAAACAAGGTACACTTTCAATTGTACCTTTAGGGGTTCAACAGCTTGACACTACCCTCAAAGGGACACCTTACCGTCTTAACCCCTAAAGTGTTCAGTGTTGGGTTTAAAACATTACAAGTAACGCAAGTTACGTAATCAGATTAGTTGTTTCAAGTAACTAATAAAGTAACTTTTATATGTAAAACAGAGTTACTTTTTCAAATAAGTGACACAAGTAAGCCAAGCTCAGGGGTCAAAAAGTAACAAAAAAGTAACGTGATGCATTGCATTCCATAAAAAGTAGCTGACGCAATTAGTTACTTTTTATGGAGTAACGCAAAATTGTAACGCGTTACTTGTGCAATGCTGCAAATTACTACTCTGAGGTACTATTGTGAATCCTTCGGGGGTAAAGAAGGTATTGTGGTACTGTACCCCTGAATTGAACAGTTGAAAAGTTCCCCAGTGTCTTAAAGGCAGTTTTACCATGTAAGGCATTTGCACAGTCTTTAATTTTTCAGGCTGAACACAAACACCGAAGCACAAACACTGAACAGCTACACAGTTTTCAGGAGACTGTATGAAAGCAGATCTAAACGTTAGTCGTGGTAGCAAAGTTTTACAGTGACCACACAGACTGCGAAAGCACACTGAATCAAATATATACAGACAGAGAGCCGTGGAGGGGGGCGTGCATATATTTCGCTAGCATTGCTGAATGGATTTATTTCCTTGGCCTGTCTTCTATGATTCAGCAGACAGTAATGTGGCATTTCAACAACTACACACATACACCTTTTCATATTAACCTGCTGGTAAAGACATTGCGCCGTTAGAAGTGCTCTTAATGTTTTCAATGAACCGCTTCCAGAGGGTAAAATAATCATGCCATCACATGTTCACATTAAAGTGCACTTAAAGAAGTAGAGCAAAAGCAGATTTGCCTCGCTGAGGTCTATGATGGAGAGTTATCCATTTATCTCAAAGGCAATTGCTCGGGGTGATCCAAGTAGACAAGCTGGAAATCTTTACTCATGGATGCTCAGGTGTAAGAATTAATGATAGAGATGAAAAAGATGACTCCCTGTTGTTTATGTGTGGAGAAAGTCATCATTTGAAGACAATTTTGAATCGCATACAAGGTAGAATGTGCTAGTTTACGCCAATCCAGTCGATCTCATCAGTCTTATTGCGGTGTAAAGAAGAATAAAGCTCTGTGGTGGTAACCGTTTCTTAACTGTTTGGGAAACGCTTCATCAGTGGCGCAGCAATTAAAGTTCTTCCATATGGAAAGGCCGTTTAGCTAATTAAATAAGCTGAGTGAGTGAGTGGTTGAGTGCATCAAGGTTTATATGACCTCTTGGCTTCTGAGCTGTAGAAGTTTTTCTGCAACATGGCCAAAGAAAGCCAACGTCATCCAGTCGGCTTTTGACTTGAATGACAACACAAACCCAAATAAGAACAAAACTAGCCGGGTCAGCGACTGCTAGGAAAACACTGACCCCTCAAGGGATGCTGGGATACAGGAGAAGGCTCTGAAAACCAAAGTCACATCATGAACTGAACCTGCGGCTCTCATTAGGAGACCTTCCCGGGCTCTCAAACGCACAGAAACTGATCTTCTCGTTCACTCGTTCGCGTTCCTCGTGCATTTGCTGGCATTTACTCCAGGTCTTTCTCACTGCACCCAGTGAAAGGTGCACTTGATGGTGGTCTTTTTTCTCCCTCTGTCTCATACCACACAGAAAATGAATATTTTTAGATTCAAAACCAACAAATTTACTCTAGTTGTTAGTGGTTTGTGCAGTTGAATCACATACAACAACACCTTAGCCATTTAATGTGAGTATTTCTACTAGTATTTGTCACTAACAGTTCTAATACATCGATGAAGTGCACCTTTAAAGAGGTCATCGGATGCCCGTTTTCCTCAAGTTGATATTATTCTTTAGGGTCTTAAGGAAAAGTCTGTGACATAGTTTGGTTAAAAATTCTCAAAGGTGGTGTTAAAAAACCTTTTATACCCCATCAAAAAGAGATATTTTCAAAGCAAGCCGTTCTGTAGCATTTTCCTTTAAATGTTAATGAGCTCTGCTGACTCCGCCCCCGAGCCGCTCTCTCTGAGGAACTGTTTACTTTAGCCGCATTCGTCGTGAAACTTAGCACATTAGGAAAGGCCATTTGAAAAGATTCATACATTTTTTTTAAAAACCTTATATACTTACTTCTTCTGTTGGTGAAGCTGGATCACGAATGATTCACGCAAACATAGACAAATTTATATAAATCGGGGACACATTCCCTTCAGAAAATGTGTCTTAATTGGCTCCGATGTCAGGAGTAAAGACGACTGCTGTGTTCATTATTACATCCAACAACAGAACACCTCAATAACTTAGGATTCAATTCACTGCTCCGGCGGTGAAACAATGTTGGACTGATGACAGTTCACTCGTCTGTGCTGAAACGCTACTGTCAATCAAACTATCGTGGGAGGGGCCTGACTGTGTGACATCACAAAGACAGGCATCTGAGATCAGCTTGATTTGCGAAAGGGGAAATGATTTACTGCGTGGATTTTTATCATTATAGGTTGTCAACAAACATTTTAGTTCAAAGTGACTCAAACCTTTCCCGAGCAGCTAAACTGTTTTCAATAAGACACAGTAAAGTTTATAGTAGAGCTGAAGATCTTTGCCCGAACCCGACGGGACCCGTCGGGACCCGACGGGTTCGGTCGGGTTCGGACTTAATTTCTATCATCTTACGCGGGCTCGGGCCGGGCTCGAGCTTGCGCTCCGGTTTGCGAGGTAAACGAGCGGTCATGTGATGTGTTTCGATTAGCGCGAGAAAGATGCGAAAATGAATGCTGAGCAGGTGTAACGGAGGCTTGCCTCTGGTGATTACGTTTTGGTTGCACCAGCAACTAAAGTAAAGTCTGAGGTGTGGAAAAGTTTTGACCATGCTTATAATGAGAAAAAAGAGTGAATAATGACGCACCATCAGTGAGCGCAGGAGCGCGCTGAAGACATCTACGGTGGATTCAATCATTTTCCTCCACAAAAACATGTAGACCTAGCCTAATCTCTGTGAGTAAAGGTTTTTCAAATGATAACTAAATATTCATTGAGTCTTAAATGCATAATGTTGACAGAGTATTTACGCTAATGTTGGCATTATTATTTTATTAAATAAAGCAAATCCGGCAGAGCCTTTATCTTAATTGCGTTATTGCCAAATACCCATCTTAATTTAAAATTTATCTTAATTTTTTTTTTTTTAAATGACTCGTTTTTATTGGTGCGTTGGTCTATTTATAGGTTAAATGAGCCTATGTCTAGAATGCTGAGATGTTACGATGTGACACAGGACTTATTTTATTTCTTTATTCCAACTTCCAAGTGGTCTAGTCTACGTTAGTTATGAGTAAATTATGTTAAAACATGAATAAATTGCTCATTGTTGGCAAAAGGCAAAAGAGCTGTGTGCGTGCGCACATTTGAATAATGTCGGGCTGTAAACGGGTTCGGGCTTTAAAAAAGCTGTCAATCAAAATGTACTTGTTGGGCTCGGGCCGAAACCTGTCGGGCTCGGGTCCTGTCGGGCCTAACTTTTAAGGCCCGATTACAGCTCTAGTTTATAGCATCTATGTGACTCTTAGACGTAATTACACTTGGGGGTGTGCAGTATCACATGTGATAATATCTTAATTGTTGTTTTAAAGATAGCCAAGCTGCATTATCGAGTTTGTCTCTCAATTTGCAGCAAACAAACAAAAACACGTCTGGAGAGTCCAAAAGCATTGACTTGTGTTATGAACGATGAATAGATCCAAACAAAGCTGGAGCAGAACATTTCTGCGTCCAAGGGCAACACTGCTGTGTTTCGTTCCTGAATGAATCGGTTTTTGAATGAATCATTTGAGTCAGAGATTCAGTGATTCATTCATATATCACTTGCTTTGGTTCTGAATGAATCAGGCATTTTGAACAAATTGTTTGAATGAATTATTCAATGACTCATTCTCTGGATATATATATATATATATATATATATATATATATATATATATATATATATATATATATATATATATATATATATATATATATTATTTTTTTTTTTTTTTTTTTTTTTTTTTGAAATGTGAATCACCCCTTTGATCCGATATCTTGAAAGCGTTTGGGCAAGTAATAAAAACAACATTGATTTCCTTTGTATGTACAAAAACAAAAACCGCTGAGATTTTTATATATATATATATATATCTTCATTTGTGTTCTAGAGACAAAAGAAAGCTATAGAGGTATTGAACAACACGATGCTGTGTGTAAATTATAGAATTTTGGTGAAAATTAAATTGTGTAAAGCTGGACAAAGTAGAAATAATTCTTCTGTTGTGATGTAGGCTCGTATGATTTCCATTATACTGTCTTAATGGAACTTAACTTTAAAAAATTAAGATTCTATTTTGAAATCTACAAATTCCAAACCATCTTCCAAAGTCAAATGTATTTTTAAATAGATTTCAAAATGCACAAAAAAATTTAAATATGAAATTCACAGTATACGTATTTTTCATTGTAGAGTAACTTCTTATATATCAGAGACATATTGATTTTCCATTTCATGATTCTTTTAATAGAATAAAATATTAAAGTTTTTGTTAATGGAGCCATTTTTTTAACATAGCATGCACTTATTTTTTTTTTAAAGAATTGCTAATTGAATTAATTGCCAAACCAACTGCCTCGATTCTTCTCTTTTAAATCAAAGGTGGTGTAATGCTGTTTTGGGCCAGTTTAACTCCTCTTTATGTGCTTGTACGCCTGGTGAAAATTGCTTCAATATAAATCCCACACCAAATTTTATTCCATCTGTGTCTGCTTTGGACAATAGCCGCAATGTAGTAAACCAACCCCGTTCACTTAAACGGAGAAAATCCATATTTGTCAAAAGTGTGATTAAACTGACATCTATGTGCATAAATGTTGTCTTTACTTTCCCCGCCGCAAACACAGTTATTACTGAATAAAAACAGCTTTCACGTTTACCACTGTATATACAACACCAATATAAGGTTGAATCCTAACAAGCTACATTAACAAATACAAAGAGGGCTATTAATCGCCCACGGCTGTGCTCTCTGGAGCTCTGTGGGACGCAGACACCGCCCCTGGTTAACCAAACTTTCCAGCGGCCAAACTGACTAAACCACAGGCCTACTGTAGTGAACCCATGATGCTGTGTGTAAAACTGTCCAACCGAGTTTAACTCTCCCAGAAGCCTCTCCTTCATCCTTCAATAGAGACTATTGCTGTGAAGTCTCCATTGAAACTTGTTTGATCAAAGAAAACCAGTATATGTTAAACGCCCCGTTGATCTGATATCTTGCTTGTCTTTTGGCTGCTTTAAATCGCAAGTTGTAAAATTAAGATTGGACCTCATTGGCTTCCATTGTGTGTACAAAGAACAAAAATGAAGCATGAGGATTTTTCTAAATATTTTCTGTTGTGTTCAAGTGTTCAGGTTTGGAACAGCATGATGTGTAAAGAACAGAATTCTGATGAAAAAATGTTAGTGCGGACAAAGTAGATATTATTAATCTTCTGATGGAATATATGATCATTTCTATATATCATCAACGGAACATCACTTTCAAAAATTAAGATTAAGGTTTTGCTCAAATATGTAAAAAAATAAATAATAATAATAATAAAAAATATATATATATGTGTATATATATATTACTAATTTAGATTTACATTTTTTTAAATAATATGAATATGTTTTTAAGCAATTAATTTTATTTTGCCCTCAATGTAATTTTAAATTTTAATTTTTTTTGTCTAAAATTTATTATTATGTAGTTTTGATCTCTAGTTGGCTACTTCATCCATATTTATATTTAGACTAAATGTAGGCTACTGTATAATAAAAAAATAATAATAATATATATATATTTTTTTTTAATATTTTATATATAATATTAAAATGTTCTTCATATAAAGAAAAAATACTATTTTATGAATGTTTAAGAATTTTAAAGGTTCTTTTTAGAACCCCAAATAGTTTTTCTAAGACATTGCCATGAAAACCTAATTTTGGATCCCTTTTTTTTTCAAGTGTTGTTACAATTTTTGCCCTTCACGTTTTTATTGCATTCTCTCTCTCTCTCTCTCTCTCTCTCTCTCTCTCTCTCTCTCTCTCTTCTCTCTCTCTCTCTCTCTCTCTGCTCTGGCGCTGTTTCCGTCTCCATAAGGCCCCACACAGTCACAGCGAATGACACTTTTACACTCTCATTGGCCAAAAAGAACAAGACACAGTACTACACTAAGCTCTCCTTATTGGGGAGGTGGCGGCACACACACACACACACACACACACACACACACACAAAAAAGACGAGCGTAGACTTTTTTAATTGAAAAGTGCATGCATTTTTCAAAGGTGTACAAGCGTTGTGAGGACTTTGCAGACATTTATTTGACATGTCACGTCATGCGGTTTGATGCCAAGTCCCTCTGTTTGAACTCGCTGCCATTTCCACACTGCGCTTATTCATTTGTGAAATAATTGCTGGGACCTTCAAGGGTTTTCTTTGGCCCACCTGGAAATATGTATTTTTTTCACCCGATCTTGGTTCTAATGAACAAGCCTGTAAGGGCTTTGCAAGCATTGCATTTTTTTTGCAGGACATACTTATTTTAATGGAGTTCTGTCTAATTGGCTCTGTGTGAGGTTTGGTTTCAATCACAGAACGCTCTGGTTCTCCCCTGGATATTTTGCTCTCTTTCACCCCTAAAATAAAGATGAATATTTTATCTGTGAATTCTATTTTTAGCATTGAAAAAATAACTACACAAAAGGCTATTTACAGTACACACAGTATTTGGTTTAAGTTTGTTTAGACTCTGTGTGCTCCCAGCCAAAGTGCAGAGTACACTAATGCATGACTGCTTCAGACAGATGCATGTGTTCAGCTCTGTTTATTTACCCCTCAGCTGTTTTAAATGGACAGTATTCAGCACAGAGGGGCTGCAGAAGGGTGAATCTCACCCGAATCAAGACCTGAAAAAAAAAACAGAAAAATATCTGGGTCATATTTCACTGCAAAGTCAAAAGAAAAAATTATTATACATTTTAATAATAAATTCATAGAACTTGCATAAAGAGAGTGAAGCCTGTTTTTAGAACCATTAGGAATATACGTATATAAAATAATTAAAAACTAAACTTTTTTCATGCAATTTATTATTTTAGCTTAAATGCATTCAATGCATTCAAATGCAAATCTTAATGGTGCTTAAAAAGACTCCATTGGCACAATATAACGTCTAGTCTTCTCTTTTGGATTTTAGATGAAATGTGATCTGCACATGTTCTTGACAGGTTCTTCCATGACCTTTGACCTCAGCGAGCACAGGTACGAATGGCAGGAGTCGATCAGAGATGCCATAAAGCAATAGAGTAGTGACTTCAGATAGATTATGCGACCCATGATTCCCATAAACCTGAGCCCAGTTACAGCAGACTAGAGGAATGGGATAGGATTGCCAGTAGACGTGAATATAAAAAGGTCATATAATGTGAGCTTTGTCCATTAAACCCTGGCCTCATAAATACTTCCATGTCCACACGTTGTGAAAAGCACTCAATGGAGTCTAGACAAAAAGGCAATCAGTGCATTTGGAGCCCCTGATCCACACTAATGCAATCTCCATAGTCAACCAGACTTCATGCAGAACAGCTGTGCCCTTCTTTCTCTGACCCAATTGTTTGTTTTTATTTCTTCCAAGGAATTTTAGGAGACAAACTTGATATTTGATACCATCGAAAAAAAGCAACTTCTAAACCATAATATTCACTTCTGGGGACAGTAGAGATAAGTGTGTGTATGACGTAATGGGAATGTTTCCAGCATTAGTGTGTGTGTGCGTTTGTGCGTTTGTGTGCTCGTGCTCAGGTGTGTATTATGATGTCAGAGCAGGTGTGGCATGAGAGAGAGAGAGAGAAAGAGAGAGAGAGACGCCACAGAGGGTCTTTCAGTCGTGTAGGGCATCTCGGGTGTGATGCAGTAAGGTAAACACGGTGAAGAGTGTAAACATCTTTCAGCTGTAATTGCTGGTCTACCACTCAGACCTCACACACACACACACACACACACACACATACAAACACAAGCACAAAGATGCACACACACCTGCTGCCAGGTGCTGAGTGGGCAATACGAGGGTTTCTGTACCTGTTTGTGTGCATGTGTGTGGTCAGAATCTGAACAGGTTGTGATTAAGCCGCCGGTGCTGATGAGCGCTGGGTCCAAATAAGACTCAATTCCTCCAGTGTGAAAACACACCAAACTTGGGTGCATTTCCCAAAAGCATTGGTACCAGTGTTGGAGATAATGCATCATCTAATATCATGACTTTTTCAAGTAACTGGTGCATTATTTTTTAAATTTCAACTCAATATCTTTTTCAAATAAACAACACAAGTTACTCTGTTTCCCCATTTATTGACTGAAAGCTCTCCTGTTGAGAGAAATTGGGAGTAAGTGCAGAGAAAAGGAACATCATATAGCCTGAGGATTATTATTTCCACTTTTTTATTGTTATAAATTAATAAGCAAGCCCAGCTCAGGTGACAAAAAGTAACACAATGTAACAGCATGCATGCTTTCCATAAAAGTAACTAAGTAACACAATTAGTTACTTTTATATGGAGTAATGCAATATTGTAATGCAGAATCCATAGTTTCAGCATTGGGGATCTACTAAAATGTGCAAATTACTAATTGCAGATGCAATGTATTTTCTTAATGAGCAAGAGGGTCACAAACAAGCAGAATCCAGTGTCTACTAACAACACAGGCACAAATGGTTTTTGGGCATTAAATAATGGCATAGATGTCAGTAAGCAGACTAGAATGAACTCATAAACTCCGTCTGAAAGGGAAACTCAGATGCATGAATTGCTTATTTTTCGCTCTGTGTCTTTAATAAATCCTTACGAGTTTTTCTAATGCCAGAAGTTATCTGCTCTTTAATAATATTCTGAAAACATAAGCACAGAAAACATTATATATACATCATTCACGGTGCGTTTTTCTTTAAATATTTTTAAACGCTTTACTAAGTTTAAGTTTCATAAAATATTCAGAAAAGTAACTTTCCCCGTAACATTCACACAATTCTAAAATGGTTCGTTCCTTTAATGTTCACATAACTAAGAAAAAAAAAACGTTTTTTAAACACTTGCATTTAAACGTTTTGAACATTCGGAAAACATTGAGAAATACCATTTGAACAGGAGCATTATCAAAACGACGTAAGTCACTTTATCAAGTTTTAATTCAGTTCTGATAATGGGGTATTCTTGTGGAAGCCTGGTTCTCCCACTGAATAAAAACTTTAAAAGTAAGTAAGTAAAAACCTATGCAAATAAAAGCAAAACATTAGCATTGGGATACATGTAGATGCTCTTGAGGGTGAACTTAACCCTTAAAAAACGGTTGCAAACATAATAGACGTTAACCGTTGTGCTGTGCGGAAAATCCTGCCTTTTAGAAATTGCTTACAGTAAAAACTAATGCGTTCCAATCAGTTAATTTAGTCTTGAAATACTTATTTTCCTGTGATCACAGTTGTACTAGATGCTCGTGGTCCATGCTAGCGATACAAGACTCACATCCGGGGAAGAAGCCTTTATTACAACCTTTTTAATCATCTTCAATGCATTAGCTGTGAATGAACAAATTTTGCATAATTTGCGAATTTTAAGCTATTTATCTGAGCAAGAGTGACAGAGCTGAGTCTCAATCAAATACATTCGATTTCTATACATTTATTGTTCTCAGAATCAGACAGCCTCGTGAACAATGCAATGCAATGCTCATGATATCTGCTTTAGTCAGAAAGCAATCCCCAGATTCGATGAAGAGGTTACTCTAAAGCACAAAGACATTTTTTGGGTCTAGATGACCCTTGTGTAAACACTCAAAACACTACATTTTTGTCACTCGTGATTTAATGGTTTAGAATACATTGTTTTTTAAAAGACGGATGCTTACAATTGCTAAATTGGATTTCATGTGCAGTCGGAGACATTAAACAGTTTATCAACTTACAGTATTTTCCAGGCATAGTACAATTTGCTATACAAAGTAATTGTAAAATAGGAAAAAAATACATCTTTCAGAAAGCGCATACACCAAAACAACATTTAAAAGTACTAACATTTATTTCTAAAAGTTATCATTTATCCTCAAAAGTATGCAGCCGGTCCAAAAACATCAGAGAGATCAAATTATTTTGGCGCTCCAAAAGTAATGTTATCTGTTCCAGTGTAGATTCGCTCTGCCAGACGCAAAAGAGAAAGCTGATTACAAGAAAGACTGGAATGAGAGCGTTTTTGCTTTTGTTGCCAATAGCATTTCCTAATAATGTGAGGACAAAATATGAGTTTGCATGGCGAAATTATATCTAGTCTCAAAACATCCCCAAGAAAACGATTTGTTTTAGTAAGTGCACCTTTGCTGCTGTGCAATTAAGAGCAGTCTGAAGAGATCCGGGGAATTTGATCTAAAACAATCACACAATGTAATGGTCTCTATAAATGCTGGGAAGTGCTTGGCCTTGGTCTGAACATGATTGTCAGCACATCATCATCCAGGGGTTGATTTTGGACGCCGTTCACTTCTATCGCAGTTTGTGCTTGCGCTTTCGCTGATTTACGTGGACGTCTGGAGCGAAACCTAAACAATGGTTGATGCTTCAATAATGTTGACTCAGAGAGTAACCCAAGCATGAGATAAATATACCAGAGTTCGTTATTTTAATTTCTGTGTGAAATTTAGCAGGTGAGAGAAAAGCAGCATCATTGTCTCAGAGAGAGAGAGAAACTGAATTATAGGATACAGAGCAGCGCAATCAAACGACTTGGTTTCCAGTAGATGGTCGTGGGAAAACAGTCATTTTCAGGGAGAGACGTGGGAACGAAATGCTGGCAGAAAGCTGGAAACGACAGTGGTTTGGACATTTGTTTTTGGTTTATTTTAATAAGATAAAACCATTTTAACTGTGGACAGATTGTCTGCTGTGAATATCACTACATGACCTCGAGGTGTTTCACATATTAGTAATTAAATCTGCACTATTTGTGCAGTGCATATGAATGAATGTGCAATTGAATTGTACAATGCCTAATATCATGGAGTTATGCATGGGCAAGTATATCACTTAAATGTTCATTTTCAACATTCAACATCAATTACCTCTAAGATCCAAAGCTTGCAAACTAAAAGCAAGTCAAAGGTGAAATACGAGGACAGGTGAAGAAAAGTCAAACAGTGGCTAAAAAAGCAATGGTGATCACAATTGATGTCATGAAACGTTGATACTCTGAAAGCTATGAAGGCACTGGGCCATTTAGTGCTTTGAAAACAAATAAAGAACTGTAAAATCAATCCTGGTTATGAGACGGAAGCCAAAGCTAGTGTAATGGGCTCGCTCTGACTGGCTTTTGTTCATAACCTGGCTGCAGTTTCGCACAAGCTGCACTCTGTCTGTTTTTTCGGGCGGTTATATAAAAAAGTGCATCACAGAAGTCAAAGTGAGAGAAGACAAAGGCATGTATCTGTGCTTTTTTTTGCATGTTGAATGATTTTTGGAAATGATGAGAATTTTTTAGTATAATTTTTAGTCTATATCTGTTGCATAGAGCAAAGCACTAGCAAAGGTCATGGGTTCGATTCCCCCCCAAAAATATGCATGAATTTATCAAATGCAATGCACCAAGATAAAAGCATCTGCCCAAATGCATTGATGTAAATATAAATGTGTTACCTCTGGAAATCCAGAGAGATTTGTAAACTTTAAGTGTCCTGCAACTGTTTTAAATGGTACTTTACTGAATCATTACACACTTCTATAACCCTTGCATTAACCGTAAGACTTCATGGAATATTTGAGTATCTGAGGAATATGATTATGAAACACTTATTAATACTGTCAGACAGTTCAGTCTAGAAAAAGACCAACTGAGTGTAGTTGTAGGCCTCCCAAAAGACCTCAAAATATTCCCATTTGTAACTGAATCAGTGTGTCATTTATAAATATGACATGTACCAAGTGCTCTGTTAATGATCTGCGAGTACTGAACGTCAGTGGTTTGTGTTTAGACACATGAATACACATTCAGTCACATGCAAATATTCCTGGAAATCTTGCGGACGCAGGGTTTCGCTCCATTGCACAATGAGAAGTGCAGAGTTGGATGCTCTCGGAAGGACTGGAAGCGATATCCAGGAGAGAAGTCAGTGGCATGGATCATTTCTCTATCTGCTAATGATCTTGACAACTGACTTGCTCATTTGTTTTCTGCCTTGACTTTGGATTCGAAACTGCTGGTGGAAAGTGGATTGGCTAGATATACAGTAGCTGGACAGCTTGCAGTTTTCCAGGGTTTATTGTGAACAGAAGCAGTGTTCTCAGAGTAGCACAAGGACCTTGCTATGATTTTAAAAAAAAAATCCTTGTAAAAGATTCTACGGCAATCTTTGCATCAGACATTTAATTCTAATGAGTTGAAACGGTTTTCATCTTTGCATGCAAACACTTCCAGCAATGCAAGCTTCGATTTCACGCATGGCATTTTTTCTATTTATTTAATGCATTCTCAGCTTTATGAGAAGCATTAGCTCATACTTGTTTACGATTTCTCTTTCAGGGAAACTTTTGTCATAACAGGGAAAGAGCAGGCGAGTTGAATCTGATGTGTATATAGGAGCTACTCGAAAAACCTAATTTGATCAGTTAAATGAAACTTGGGAATAGAGTTTGTTAGCGTTAATGTCCTTGCAAAGCCTTGTGCATGATTATAAATGAATTTAAAAAGGTTACATTTCTGTTTAAAGCTTAATTTTGGACTTGGGTTCCCTGACATCAGACATTTTTCACTGTAAACTGATGTCTTGAAGTGTATAGTTTGCTTTTGTGGATTGGTCAAAAGTTGGTGTTTCATATAATGCAAGTCAATGGCTACCTTCACACTTAGAGTAATTTAAAAAAAAAGCACGCACAAAATGAATACCTGTGGCTCCTGACGATATATTAAGGTCTTATGAAGTGAAACGATAGTCACTCAATCAGAAACAGTTTGACTCGGACTGAAGAGCCGAAGATATGAGCATTTGTGAATTGTAAAAATGTTTTGTCTGGTATAGCTTCTGAGGTATGAGTCAGTGTAATTGCTTCATTTTTTTGATTCATGAAACTGTATGAAAGCTTTCATTGTGGGTACGAGTAACACTTTCAACATGTTAATTTGTGCAGAACTGGTAATTAAAGACTGTAAAAAAAAATAATAAACTTGTGAAATTAGATTTTAGATGTATTTGTTTGCTTTGCAGACAAATCAGCGCAGTAAAAAACCCAAAGTGGCGAGGGAGAGGTTGACTGAAGTCGTATTTTACGGCTTTTTTTTTTTTCTGCGTGTTTTATGATGTGGTTTTCTCAGGGCCATGTTTCCTCCAAACAGCCACTCAAACGGAGGCAAAAATAATGAGTACAACTGCACAACGAGTGTGTAACACGGAGAAAAAGACCGAGCACAATTAGGTGAATTAAGTTGGGCTGCGTTCTGTTCAAGCTGAGTCTGATTTCCTCCATTAAATCGAGCAGGGGAAGCACTTTATAGAGCAGAACCGTCCCAGTGAATATCCCTGGCGTCAAAAGAGCTGCCCCGTCGCCTACTGCACAACGGTATTTAAACAACTTGATTAAGATGAAATAAGCGCCCCACCCGAGAGACAGAGAGTTAATCCTGAAAAGTACAGATGGCTTTACACCTCGCTGAAGAAATGAAAACCTCTAAACGCCACACTGCTTGATGTTACACTTTTCAAGAGCTTTAAGGTTCACGTCTGTAATTGTCATAAAAATAAGAAATAGACTGCTGTTGTGTTTCTAAATTCTGTGTGATGGTCTGTTTTTGTGTGTTTGATTTCTTTCTTTGATGCACGATAGTCTTAATCCAGTTCTAAACCCAGTCACTATTATAATTCCCATTAATGCTCTTTCTTCATTTGAATCAAAGTTTTAGTGATTTGGTTTATTTAGTGTATTTTTAAATATATAAATATTAGTAAATATTAAATATTGTATCCATTTTATTTCAATGATTTCAATTAAATACTGATCGGCAGATTGTTCCTATGCTAGGGTTCCCAGATATGTGCCTACTTTTTCAGCGGTATTTATTTTAAAGCATTATAAACCATGAACCAAACAAACCAGCTACGTGAAGAATCACAACTTTACAAACCAATAAACAAATGTACGAGTCTGTTAACTTAACGGCTTTGATGAGGGACTACAGAACTACAATCCCATGAAGCATTAAAAAGTAAAGTTGTGTGAAACAGTATTTTTTAAAGTTTATTGCAAAGTATGATGTATATTTTAAGTGTTTTTAGAGTGTTGCAAGAATGACTCGATTGTGTCGGTGCTTCATGGAAGAGGGGGCGGAGCTTAGGGCTCATTGCAACACTCTGATTGGTGGATTTCTGTACAGCATTATGGGTAATGTAGTTTTTCACCAAGGATTCCGCTGTTAAACGTGATTAAGCTGAAATAATGTGAACTAACGGCTTCATCTAAAGCATCGATTAGCTCACAGTAGGTGGTTTAAAAAATTTATGTTAAGAATCAATTTCCCTATATAGAAAATGAATGGGATTTCGACTCACACTTTCAATGCTAGTCTGATCACTTGGAAATGTAATAGCACATAGTACAAATTGCATTTGATGAAAAACGTCCCAAATTCAGTCTTATCCCCACCAAACTCCTAACCTCAAGTATGGGCAATAGCAATAGTAATGCTTAACTTAGCAAACTCCACTAATAATTAATATGAAGTGGATGCTCTGTGTGTGTGTGTGTGTGTGTGTGTGTGTGTGGGAGAGACAGGCAGTCTGTTGACACTGGGCGTCTCCACGGAAAAACAGATCGTCTTGCTGACGCTTCATCAGACCATCAGCTCCCCCACACCCTCCCTCCATCCCTCCCTCCCTCCATCCGCTGCAATTGAATGCAGCTGTTTGTGTCTGCGCTGATATCTGTGCACTCTCACTGTTCAGAAATAATGTCTGTGTACTAAAGAGACACTTAAAGACCGCAGTACACACTGCATCACACACTCATTGTGTTGTGGAGTGGGTGGATTTTATTTGGCAGCAGACGCTTTAAATTCCCCAGTCAGCACAACAAATGAACAGCGGCTTCTCCGAATCACACCATGATGCTTCTACACTGTAAAAAATGACTGTGATTTTAACGGTAAAGAACTGTGAAAATGCTGTACAAACCTGTTTACTGGTTAATGGTAATTTCCTGTAAACTTTACAGGGAAAAAACGTAACTTTACGTTCCCAGAGTTCTCTGCGTTGCATTTCAAATTTTGTTTGAATTTGATGTTTTTTTCTTTGAAATAACTATGTTTCTTCTTAATTTTTTCTCAGTTGTTATATTTATTAGGTTTGTATGTTGCATAAAATGTTGTTAAATTAATGTTTACTGCATATTTCAGTTTAATGAGTCTCACCATGAAGGTGTTTAGTGCTTGTGTGAATAACACCTGCTTTAGGTGGTTACCAGTGAAATACAAAAGGTACAAAACAGATTTCAGTGCTTTAATAAGTTCGTATATTAATATTATATCAGTTAAATTATGGTATTAAACTGTAAATATAAAGTAAAACCGTTAAACTTACAACAGTGTAACTATTTTTTACAGTATAAAAACGTTAAACCAAAAACGGTTTTACCGTATTTTTTACGGTATAATTCTGGCAACCACAGCTGCCGTTTTTTTACCGTATATTTTACGGAATATTTTTAACAGTGTACCATTAAAAACTGTGCTTATTTGTACAATTATAATATAGCTAATTTATAAGAATTCATGTTTTATTAGAAGTCATATTAGCATTTCATTGTGAAGGGACATATTTTTTTCATTGTGACTATTTTTGAATATTTTATAATGCTTAACTTTTACACAATTAAAGATACAATGGATTATTTTAATATATTTTCAATACCATAATATTGTCTAAAGTCACCAAGGGACTTTCTTCACAAAAAAAAAAGAAAAAAAAAAAAAAACATTTTACAAATATGTTCAAAGATTTATCCTCCTGTAAATGTGATATAAAAGAGAAATAACATGAAATTGTATCATTTCACCATATATGGTTTAAAATAACACAACCAATTTATTAACGTCTAAAGAAACTCTTTACAATGTCTTTTCAATGTCATAATATTATCTAAAGTCAGTAAGGGGCTTTCCTCAGCAAATAATGACATGCAATTAAATTGTGATTTAACTTTGATTATCATACCATGTAATGGTATTCAATTAATAATTATTATTATGGTGGAAACTTGGTTGAAATTTGGCTTTTTTAAGATTAAAAAATATATATATATATAAATGTATATATATAAAAAAATATTAATAAAAATAATAAATATAAATAATAAAAATAATAAAAATTTCACACACACGCGCGCGCGCACACACACACACACACACACATATATATATAATTAGGTCTTAAGAAAAACATAATGATCATGAGTTTCACGTATTTATACAAATGGTTATTTCTATTATTTATATGTTTAATTACGATGCAATATGACATGACTGGATGAGATTGATGGCATATGTCTGAGAAAGAGACGGCAGATGATGCATTTCCAGTGTTAGAACCAGTGTGACCCACAAGAGCCCAAATTTATCCACACAACGTTCAGCGCAGCTCCCAAACATGTATAAACGTCCCTTTTTTAGCCCGTGGCTCCCCCGCGCCGGTCCATCAGAGGTCTGAGTCGGGTCCAAACGCGTGCTCCTGACATCAGCGCGGGATCCCGCCCTCTACAGTAGGACAAAAATAAGGGCAGACTGACAGAGCTGTGTTTGTTGGCACAGTGCTGGGCGTTTGTGGTGATGGCTGAGGTTTAGCGTAATCAAGGCCTGTGCGTTACACAGAGACAGAGAGTGGGTCACACTTCAACTAACGCTTCGACACCCGACTGCCTCTGTGACCCTCATGCTGCGATTCACACAGTGCAATTTTTATACAGAAATTGCATGAATTATATCAGAATCCACTTGTCTTTGAGCTCAAGCATTTAAAGTAGAACACACAACTAAACAGCACTGTGTGCTTATAATAAACATAACATTATCATTTGTTTTGTGTGGATGCTAATATACTGCAGTTATAGTTCATTCTTGGTCAACAGGCCTTAAAGCAAGCCATTCCAAAGATTACACGCATTTTTCTAAACTAAATAAAAACTAATTATGCACTATCAAAACTTATTAAATACAAGATTTTTTAAACTATAAATAACTGTTTTATTACTATTACAACAAACCATAAAAAGCTGACATTTTGGAAATAAAATACAGAATGAAAAATGTAAACTTATTTATTTGTGTTTAATTAACGTGATTTACTAAAATATTCCAAACTAAATCTGAGATTTTAAAGAATTATAAACACTTTTTTAGAAAAATATATATATTTTTGAAAATTTGTAAAAAATGTCAAAAAAATTATAAAAAAAAATAAAAATTAAATAACTTCAAGAAATAGTAATAAAAACTATATTATCGTACCAATAGAAATTACACACAATTAAATCTTAAACTGCACTGGAATTAGAATAACAAATACCAAATGCAAAATAATGAATTTTTCTAAACTATAAATCACTTGTATCTCCATCACTGGGATTTAATTACTAAAACAGGGTTAGAGTTGATTTGAAATAAAACAATACATTCATTATTTAAAATAAAATAAATGTTGAACAAAATGAAATTTAATAAAAAATTTTTAAAAAGTACTTCATCTAGTTACCAAGGCATTGAAAACAACTGTAATGTACTGAAACAACTAAAATTGAAATGAAAATATCAAAATAATAAAAATAAAATCTACTAAAATAACACTGGCTTGAAATGCTTTGGCATTTATGTCTGTGATCGTGTATTTGCGTAAAGTGTGTTTCTACACATCCAGTTCAAAGGTCACTGTGGATTGGTTGTGAGTGACTCATGATCGCTTCTATTGAAATAATTCAGTTCAAATGCCTCAGAGCCAAATTTAACGTTGTAAAGAATGGCGGAGGTGGCAGTGACTCGTCTCGATAAAGGCTGTACTCTATTTCAGACATCAGATGTGACATTTACAGCTCACTCCTCCTCCGTGGGACAGACAGCAGGAGAGACGGGGGAAAGATGGCATGCGTCAGTGATGGTGGTGGAAACGCTGGCCAGAGAAATGCTCAAAACTGTGAAACAGCGACCACAGCAGCCACACGCAAACACAAACACAGCACTGTTCCCTGTCATTACAGCATTATCCAGCACAGTCTGTCTGGCCTGCAGGGAATCCCCTCTCTACACGCACATATTACACTCATATGCATCTACGTCTCCAAGACAGAGGAAAATGTTATTGCTCAGAGCTATTTGAGACTTTTTTTTCTCACAATTTCTCTCGTTTTTCAATTCTGAGGAAAAAAGTTAATATTGAGAGATAAAAAGTTGCAAAGTCCCTTTTATTCCATGAAAATAAAACAAAACTGTATTTCAAGATATAAACACAGAACTGCGAGATATAAATTCACAATTATTAGAAAAGGTCAGTACTGTAAGAAAAAAAGTCCCTTTTGTGAGATATAAAGACAAATTTGAGAGATATAAAGTCAAAATTTTGATATATTAATTCAGATTTGGGAAATGTTAAGTCGGAATTGCGAGATATAAAGTCGGAATTGCGAGATATAAAGTCGGAATTGCGAGATATAAAGTCAGAATTGAGAGATATAAAGTCAGAATTGAGAGATATAAAGTCAGAATTGTGAGATATAGTCAGAATTGTGAGATATAAAGTCAGAATTGTGAGATTTAAAGTCGGAATTGCGAGATATAAAGTCGGAATTGCGAGATATAAAGTCAGAATTGCGAGATATAAAGTCAGAATTGCGAGATATAAAGTCGGAATTGAGAGATATAAAGTCGGAATTGCGAGATATAAAGTCAGAATTGCGAGATATAAAGTCAGAATTGCGAGATATAAAGTCGGAATTGCGAGATATAAAGTCAGAATTGCGAGATATAAAGTCAGAATTGCGAGATATAAAGTCGGAATTGAGAGATATAAAGTCGGAATTGAGAGATATAAAGTCGGAGTTGCGAGATATAAAGTCGGAATTGCGAGATATAAAGTCGGAGTTGCGAGATATAAAGTCGGAATTGAGAGATATAAAGTCGGAATTGCGAGATATAAAGTCGGAGTTGCGAGATATAAAGTCGGAATTGAGAGATATAAAGTCGGAATTGCGAGATATAAAGTCGGAGTTGCGAGATATAAAGTCGGAATTGAGAGATATAAAGTCGGAATTGAGAGATATAAAGTCAGAATTGCGAGATATAAAGTCGGAATTGCGAGATATAAAGTCAGAATTGCGAGATATAAAGTCAGAATTGCGAGATATAAAGTCGGAATTGAGAGATATAAAGTCGGAATTGAGAGATATAAAGTCGGAATTGCGAGATATAAAGTCGGAGTTGCGAGATATAAAGTCGGAATTGAGAGATATAAAGTCGGAATTGAGAGATATAAAGTCGGAATTGAGAGATATAAAGTCGGAATTGAGAGATATAAAGTCGGAATTGCGAGATATAAAGTCGGAATTGCGAGATATAAAGTCGCAATTGCGAGATATAAAGTCAGAATTGAGAGATATAAAGTCAGAATTGCGAGATATAAAGTCGGAATTGAGAGATATAAAGTCAGAATTGAGAGATATAAAGTCAGAATTGCGAGATATAAAGTCAGAATTGTGAAATTTAAAGTCCGATTTGCGAGATATAAAGTCAGAATTGTGAGATATAGTCAGAATTGTGAGATATAAAGTCAGAATTGTGAGATATAAAGTCCGATTTGCGAGATATAAAGTCAGAATTACGAGATATAGTCAGAATTGTGAGATATAAAGTCAGAATTGCGAGATATAGTCAGAATTGCGAGATATAAAGTCCGAATTGAGAGATATAAAGTCCGATTTGCGAGATATAAAGTCAGAATTGTGAGATATAGTCAGAATTGTGAGATATAAAGTCCAATTTGCGAGATTGTGAGATTGCATGCGCAAATGAGTCAAAACTTAACATTGAGGATTAATAATTTATAAAGTCAATGTAGAAAGCAGCTTGAATCATTTGATGTACTCATATCATCATGATATCCGGCCTCAACTGTGTTGAGATCTCTTGTGAGACTCACTGGGGTCATTTTCTCAGGAGAAACATCTTTCAGCATCACTTTCTTTCTATTTAATCCTCCTTTCTGTTTATAGGCAACAAGTAAGGGATTTAGAAGGCATCATTTGTGAATTTTCTTTCCTATGGGAAGTTTAATGTAAAACGTTTTAAAAGAGGGCCACACAGAGAGCATCTCATCACTGTGTTCTGGAACTGAACAGCATTGTACTGTTTTTCTCCCACAAACCTCTGGAAAGCTCACAGCAAGAGTGAAGCCTGTGACATTTTCAGCAAATGCATTAATAATCAGGATCAGTTTTAATAATCAGTCATACGTTTTCTCAATTTGTACACTTTCTGAAGATAATAACAAAATTCTACAAAAAAAAGAGAGATAAAAAATGAGTTTGTACTTAAAACATACAAAAATACAGAAAAATAAACTTAATTTAGAGGGAAAACAACTGTAAGATATTTATATACAACTTAATATCTGATATCATTTTATTTTTCGACTTGGAAAAACATTCTTAATCCATCCTACATTTATCATTCCACAAATAATGATAGGTGATTTTACATACACATATATATACATGTAAGTAAACGAGCTTAGTTTTGTGCATTGTTGCTTTCAAGAAGAGCTATATCGGTGTAATTGTCTTTTTGTTTTTTTACAGTGTTTTTTTCTCTTCCAGGACATCTACCGTCCCAGAACAACCGTTTAAAGAGAATCTTGTTAAGTAAGTTAAAGGCAATATTTGAAGAACAAATTGATTTGAACAGACTTGACTTGAACAGATTTGACTTTGCAAGGACATACTTGACTTGAACAGATTTTATTTGGCATGAACATACTTGACTTGAACAGACATGACTTGGCATTAACAGACAACATGACTTGAGCAGACTTTATTTGAGCAAACTTGACTCGAGCAGACTTGACTTAAACAGACTTGACTTAGACTTGACTTGACTTGAACTTGACTTGAACAGACTTGACTTGAACAGACTTCACTTAAACAGACTTGACTTGACTTGAACTTGACTTGAACAGACTTCACTTAAACAGACTTGACTTGACTTGAACTTGACTTGAACAGACTTGACTTGAACAGACTTGACTTGAATAGACTTGCCTTGTGCAGACTTGACTTAGACTTGACTTGAACATACATGACTTGGCATTAACAGATGTGTTGATTTGAGCAAACTTGATTTGAGCAGACTTAACTTGTACAGACTTGACTTGGCATGAACCGATTTGAGCAGACTTGACTTGAACAGATTTAACTTGGTATGAAAAGACTTGACTTGAGCAGACTTGACTTGACATTAACAGAAGACTTGACTTGAATAGACTTGCCTTGTGCAGACTTGACTTAGACTTGACTTGAACATACATGACTTGGCATTAACAGATGTGTTGATTTGAGCAAACTTGATTTGAGCAGACTTGACTTGACATTAACAGAAGACTTGACTTGAACAGACTTCACATGAGCAGACTTGAGTTGAGCAGACTTGACTTGACCAGACTTGAGTTGACATGAACAGATTTGAGCAGACTAATTTGAGTCAGATTAAAAAATTTTAATCTTAAAATTTGGTAATTAAAACATCAGGTTTTTCTCTTAAAGGGGGGGGGGGGGTGAAATGCTATTTCATGCATACTGAGTATTTTACACTGTTAAAGAGTTGGATTCCCATGCTAAACATGGACAAAGTTTCAAAAATTAAGTTGTACGTTTGAAGGAGTATTTTTGTTCCAAAAAAACCTCTTCCGGTTTGTCACAAGTTTCGGAAAGTTTTTTTCGAGTATGGCTCTGTGTGACGTTAGATGGAGCTGAATTTCCTTATATGGGTCCTGAGGCACTTCTGCCGGAAGAGCGCGTGCTCCCGTAGAGCAGAGCACTGAGAGAGGCTGAGCACAGCCTGATCAGAGCGAGAGCGTCGCGAAAAGCCACAAAAGAAGTGACAAGACAACCCTGCACAGATTACCAAAAGAGAAACAGCATTAAGGGACCAGTGGATGGAGTTTATTTTTACAGAGCATCAATGGAGTTGTGCAAGTGTTTTTGTTTGTTCCCTGCATTTCGGATTGCACATCGTTTATTTCTTAATAATGCAGTCCCAACGGAAAAGGGTCACGATTGTGTGTTGGACCCACATGCAGTGAGTAAAACTGCTTCAAATATAGTGTTGTTAACTTAGCTGTCGGCGCGTAAGCACATCAAGTAAACAACATGCGATGTTGTCATCAAACTGCACTTTCCACATGTACAGCTTAAAAAAAAAGAAAAAAAAAAGAGGACATAAAGTGGAACTTAGTCATTTTCCAAAACCGCTAAGCAAATATATACAGTTTCAGTACATACCACATAGCATAACGCCTTTGCTGATGCTGCTCTTGTTAAATTTCAGCCTCTGGATCTGTGTCACAGCTTCCACATGCTCTCAACTCAAAAGCTTACTGGCGCTCGTGATTCTTTAGCTCCGCCCACACGTCACGCCTCTAGACGGGGAAAATCGGTACAGACTATCTTTCTCTTATAAATATAATAAAAATAAAGACTTTTTGGAGTTAAGAAGGATGCAGTACTACTCTATAGGTACTCAAGATTAACAGGATATTGAGTGAAAACGAGCATTTCACCCCCCCTTTAAATTCTAGCTCTGCAATCTAGTGTTCCTCTGCCTCCACTTTCAAGCACCACACCCACATCTCAGCATCCAATCAGCAGCCTTTGCATACAACCAAGTCCTGCCTTACATTATTTTCTTTTTCAGGTATAACTCCCCATCTTTTTTTTTTACCCGTCAATAAATGGAGTACCAGAAAACGTCAAAAATACTTTTTGTAAAATTATCTGTGAAGTTAAATCAGTGTCAAAAAACCTTTTAAAATATATTTAGCCTTTCCCTATATTTCACACATTGTTCATTAATGGACCATTGCAGCCATGAATCACTTTTTTGCATTTGAAAGTTTGTTTATGCAAGTATTTTTTTTATATATTCTTTTACTTTTCAGGGTAATATGTTTATTTGCTACAAATAAATATGTTGCTTTCATAAATTTGAACTGTTTTTGTGCAATTTTGTGCAATAGCTCTTCAGAGCCTCTCCAAGCGATGTTTTTCTTGTGCTGTTTTATGCCAGTTCCCCGAACAAAGATGATTAAGATGCAGCACAGTTTTGTAATTCCAGCCCCTTTATTCCACTCTTTTGACTCAGGACGGCCAAACTGTGTTTGGCCCAAGGAAGAAGACACCAGTCAGTGAGTTTTCCAGCACCCCACCAACAAAACCCCCCTCTGCATCGCTGGAGAATTGATGCTGACATGTTTCAAACAATGCACAATAAATACACTATTACATTAACCATGAGACGAGCCAGATACAAGCAATACGGAGAAAGAGAAAAAGAGTTGCTGAATGGCTGGCTCTACATGAGAAGCTCCGTCCTGGATGGTTTTTCTACAGAATAAAAATTAAAGGGGAAGTTCACAGAAAAATGAAAATTCTGTGATTAATTATATTTATCCTTATGCCATTCTAGGCTTGCACAAAATTTCTAATGTGGAACGCGAAAGATGTTCATTTGCATGCAGAGCGTCTAATCGTTTTCTGTCTTTACAATGAAGGTCACTGGATCCCTAGTGTTCGAACCCTGTTAACTTTAATTGTTTGGCAAAATAAACATTTTTTTGTTTTCCAGAAGAATGTCATACAGGATCGGATCAGTGAATAAATGATGAAAGAATTAGATTTTTGGATTAAATATAACTTTAACGTGACATCCAGTGTTATTTATACCATTGAGAGACTATTATAGTTTTTCTAGATATCTTATATCTTTTATTTGTTTCTATTAAATACATCTAAAGTGACAACTTCCTTTTTGTGTGTGTGAATTCAATTAGCACAGACTGGTCTTAATTACAGCCCTTCAAAGAGGCTTCTTCTTGTAGTTCGCTAAAATGCATTCCATATCTGTCTACTGCAGCTCTGTCTCCACAACAAACTGAATGCACACATGTGGAAGCATTTTAACTGTACACTTGGGCTCTATGCTGCTGTAATAAAGCAGAGAGACTGTTAAATAAGCAACACATTGCATCTTCTCTCAGCTATTTGCAACGCTTTGATGAGCAACATCTAATGAAGTTAACTGAGCGTTTGTTATGTGGTTATGAAAGAGGGTTTCTAAATGAGTCGGTCAAGTCAGTTAGTTTTAGTGAACACATTTCTTTTTCAAAGTTTGGGATAAATAAGATTTTTAATGTTTTTTTTAATGAAGATTCTTTATTTTTATTTGTCAGTGTTGGAAATACTTGTGCTGCTTGATACTTTTTCGGAGCCAGTGATACATTGTTTCAGGATTCTTTGATGAATACAAGGTTAAAAAGAACAGCATTTATTCAAAATAGTAACAACTTACATTGTTAGAAAACATTTCTGTCTCTTGCCAATTTAACACATTCTAGCTTAATAAAAGTATTAATTTATTTTAAAAAAGACAGAAAGAAATGTATTGACCCCAAACTTTTGAACATGAGTGTATATTGTTAGAAAATATTAATATTTTTAATAAGTGCTGTTCTTTTAAACTTTTTATTCATCAAAGAATCCTACATATACAGTCTTGTTCAAAATAATAGCAGTACAATGTGACTAACCAGAATAATCAAGGTTTTTAGTATATTTTTTATTGCTACGTGGCAAACAAGTTACCAGTAGGTTCAGTAGATTGTCAGAAAACAAACAAGACCCAGCATTCATGATATGCACGCTCTTAAGGCTGTGCAATTGGGCAATTAGTTGAAAGGGGTGTGTTCAAAAAAATAGCAGTGTCTACCTTTGACTGTACAAACTCAAAACTATTTTGTACAAACATTTTTTTTTTCTGGGATTTAGCAATCCTGTGAATCACTAAACTAATATTTAGTTGTATGACCACAGTTTTTTAAAACTGCTTGACATCTGTGTGGCATGGAGTCAACCAACTTGTGGCACCTCTCAGCTGTTATTCCACTCCATGATTCTTTAACAACATTCCACAATTCATTCACATTTCTTGGTTTTGCTTCAGAAACAGCATTTTTGATATCACCCCACAAGTTCTCAATTGGATTAAGGTCTGGAGATTGGGCTGGCCACTCCATAACATTAATTTTGTTGGTTTGGAACCGAGACTTTGCCCGTTTACTAGTGTGTTTTGGGTCATTGTCTTGTTGAAACAACCATTTCAAGGGCATGTCCTCTTCAGCATAGGGCAACATGACCTCTTCAAGTATTTTAACATATGCAAACTGATCCATGATCCCTGGTATGCGATAAATAGGCCCAACGCCATAGTAGGAGAAACATGCCCATATCATGATGCTTGCACCTCCATGCTTCACTGTCTTCACTATGTACTGTGGCTTGAATTCAGAGTTTGGGGGTCATCTCACAAACTGCCTGTGGCCCTTGGACCCAAAAAGAACAAGTTTACTCTCATCAGTCCACAAAATGTTCCTCCATTTCTCTTTAGGCCAGTTGATGTGTTCTTTGGCAAATTGTAACCTCTTCTGCACATGCCTTTTTTTTAACAGAGGGACTTTGCGGGGGATTCTTGAAAATAGATTAGCTTCACACAGACGTCTTCTAACTGTCACAGTACTTACAGGTAACTCCAGACTGTCTTTGATCATCCTGGAGGTGATCATTGGCTGAGCCTTTGCCATTCTGGTTATTCTTCTATCCATTTTGATGGTTGTCTTCCGTTTTCTTCCACGTCTCTCTGGTTTTGCTCTCCATTTTAAGGCATTGGAGATCATTTTAGCTGAACAGCCTATCATTTTTTGCACCTCTTTATAGGTTTTCCCCTCTCTAATCAACTTTTTAATCAAAGTACGCTGTTCTTCTGAACAATGTCTTGAACGACCCATTTTCCTCAGCTTTCAAATGCATGTTTAACAAGTGCTGGCTTCATCCTTAAATAGGGGCCACCTGATTCACACCTGTTTCTTCACAAAATTGATGACCTCAGTGATTGAATGCCACACTGCTATTTTTTTGAACACACCCCTTTCAACTAATTCAACTAATTGCCCAATTGCACAGCCTTAAGAGCGTGCATATCATGAATGCTGGGTCTCATTTGTTTTCTGAGAATCTACTGAACCTACTGGTAACTTGTTTGCCACGTAGCAATAAAAAATATACTAAAAACCTTGATTATTCTGGTTAGTCACATTGTACTGCTATTATTTTGAACAAGACTGTATGTATCATGGTTTCAAAGAGATATTAATTAGCACAGTAGCTAACATTGATAATTATAATAATAAATATCAATCAACAATAATCCGCATATTAGAATGATTTCTGAAGCTCGAGGACTGAAGTAATGATGCTGAAAATACAGCTGCACATCACAGAAATAAATTACTCTTTAAAGTATATCAAAATAGAAAACCAGTACTTTCAATTGTAATAATATTTCGCAATATTACAGTTTTTTCTGTATTTTTTATTAAATATATGCAACCTTGATGAGCAGAAGAACCTTCTTAAAAAATCAAAAAATCTTACTGATCAAAAATGTTTGAACGGCTGTGTATCTTTCAGTTATTTTGTTATTTTGGTGTTTCTGAAAAAAAAAAAAAAAAAACGATTCATCCAATATTCACGTTGTTTTAAACCTGCATGATTTTCTTTCTTCTGTCGAACACAAAAGAAGATATTTTGACTGTTTTACATGAAAGTCAATGGGGTCCAGTGTTGTCTGTACCCTAAATCAGTGAATATTTGCTTGCATCCAGAGATTTTTCTTGCCCGTGTATGTCTTTCTTTGAGTCTGAGACCGCGTCTGGTCGAGTTTCTCGTGCCAGCCGACAGGAAAACGAACTCATTCACTTTCCCTGCCACTGTTTGATTATTAAAGTAGCCCTCGTTTCTGTTGGACCTGTGAGCAGAGGAACATGTGATGGAAGGCCCTGGACTGACCCCATAACATCCATCTTCTTTTTCGTGCCTTCAAAGAGACGGATGTGTGCCTGGTATGAGTATAAAATACCTACCTTCCACCGAAACCACAGCCATTTACCTCCGAAGAGGAAAGAGGGCTGAGGAATTCGGCTGACCTCCAGGTCGAGATCGCTCTTAAGTGTGTCGTCTAGAAAGAAAGTGGAACGGCGCTGTACGTACATACATACAGAATCCCACCCTCGCTGCCAGGCGGATGTGTTTCCAGTCACATCCTGAGGAAGAAGCAGGTAAAAGTGGAGAAGAAAGTCAGCGAAGTTTCAGATCAAAGCGAGGAGTGTTTGAGAGACGGACCACACAGCTCCAGAAATCTCCTGATTCATGCGCTGTCTCAAGGGCCATGGCCTGCTAGCTGTACTTGCTACTGTAACTTCAGAGTCCTAAATATCTCACAGTATCAGTTTGGACGAACAGAGTCCTGTGCCAGAAATAGTTCATCCCAAAATCAATTTCAATTTATGATGACCATGCCTGTCAAACTCCAACAAGAACACACACACACACACACACACACACACAAAATGCAATTCAACTTGTGCACAATGTTTCTAAAGCCATAAAGTAGCAGTGATGATTTAATTGTATTATCGATTGCAAGTTTTCATAATTAATTTGCACTTTTGAAACCCCCAGATTTTCCTCGAGATTGCCTCTTGGTTATACCAGGTTTGAAGACAATGTCAAAAACCATTTGTGTGGTCACTTATCATAACTAGTTTTCGTGTGAGTGGTTCCCTTTAGATCTGAAAGTACTGTGGATGAAAATCAGGGCGGGACTTGGTTCTATGCATCAGATGTTGATTGGATGTTGAGATGTGGGCGTGGCACTTAAATGTGGGCGTGGTTTAAGATGAGTTAAAGATTAAAGAAGCTTTCCGAAACATATTGAGATGGGATATGATAAAAACTTGAATCTTGGCCACATTGATACCGTTTTACATTGAGGTCCCGGTAGCTAATGCTTCATTAATCTTTGCTAACACAAAGTTCACTCGAAAATGAAAATGCTCTCATCATTTACTTGAAGAATGTGGATGACCAAACTTTCCATACTGTGGAAGTCAATAGCTACCACCATCTACTGTGTGGCTTGTGCTAAAATCTGTGAAGAAATAAATAGACCCTTATGAAAAAAATATATATTGCAGTATATTGGAAAATATCACGTAATATATTAGGCATATATTCTTATATATACTTATTTTTTCCAATATATTGCCATATATTGAAAACGGCAATCATTTGTATATTTTGCAATATATTATATAATATATGTATCATCAATATATTATTAAATGTATTCACATATATAAAATATTAGAAAATAAAAAGGGAAAATAATATATTACAGTATATCACAATATATTTTAAGAAATATAATGGTAAATATATTTTCCTTCCGTAAGGGGATACAGGTCTGGAACAACTTGAGGGTGAGTACATTTTGGGTGAAGTGTCCCATCAATAGTCCATGTTAGCTCAGGTCCATTAAATAATATTAACAGCTTCGACTTAAATAATGTTATCAAATTGCATTTCATTATTGGCATGTGCCATTATTTCGGACCCTACTTATGCTTCAGTAAACAAACCAAACTCTTTCCGATTGCACATGGTTTATGATGAAGCCGAAGTGAACCAGACTTTATGCAAAACTATAAAGACCCTTAACAAACACTTGATATAAACACCACACTCACTTGGATAACCTTGATTTGAGTCTTACTCCAGACAGACTCATCCAGACCCTAATACTGTAATGGTCTGGTGTTTTTAGTGTGCTGCGGTGCCCTTCCCAGTGAGCGAGGGAACGCTGGCAGGTCACAGACACATGCTGCGGGTTCAGCGGCGCAGTGAAGCCCAAACCACCAGCAGCGTCCACAACTAAACATAGCACAACCTCAGCTCAGACGAGAACACTCGCTCGCTCTCAGATTAGCTGTGACGCTAAACACACAGCAGTGGGATGAAAACTTGAGTTTGGAGAGCGACTTAATTATCACGGCACGCTGTTTGATGCCACATCAGAGAGGCTTTTAGATCATAATATTACTGCTCCTGAGAAAAGTTTAAGCGAGTGAAATAACAGTGTTGGGTATCGCCGTGTGCTCCGGTGACGTGACGGGGCAAGTTTTCTGGGAAAGTATGTGCCCCTGTGTGTGATTTAGATTTTTTTTTCCAACCGGTGTGAATCACACACAAACATACTGTGAAAAACATAACATGTGATTTTCTCGATTTTTTTTAAAAACTCAAGTTACTTTGGCATACGGTTGGATATAAAACCCCACAACCCACACTTTATATATATATGTGTGTGTGTGTGTGTGTGTGTGTGTGTGTGTGTTGAGGCATTGTCTAATGTGAGGCGGTAATGTTGACTCCTCAGTGATGTCAGAAGAAGCCCTGAACCTCGTATATATATATATCTCTTTTGAACGTTCAAGTGCTTCAGAAGGAGTCCAGACAGTTTTCAGGACAGTGAACCCAAAGATTTCGAGCAGCAGAAGGATTGTTAAGGAAACCTTGCCATCTGAATCACTACAGTGAGTGTTTTCTCATCTTTCTCTTTTAATGCAGTCTGTGTGTAATGATGGTTTAATCTCTTTTAGTTGTTGTTAGTGTGTTTGCTGAGGAAACGTGTCGTTCTCACACTTTATCTGCTGTGCATGGTAGTTTTTTAATGAATTAATGATTCAAATCCATCAGTATGTCATCACATAAGAAAACACTAACTTATAAAATAATACGACTCAACCTTTTCACTTTTCTGACTGCAGTTTGGGAATTAACGGTGGTTCACTTGATTCGTTTTTTGTTAGAAGAAACAAAACAGACACAAATGAGTCAATAGCTCAAACTTCAAGTAGCTTTAACTCATTAATATAACTCTACATTTCACTTTTTACACATGCAGTTAGGTCACTAGAATCTCCGGATTCAAATTATAATTATTAAATTAAAATAATGACGTTTTTAATCTGTGCACTGGAGTTTGGTCTCATTTAAGTAGTGCTGTGTCCGACTCGAGTCCTAGTTTTTAATCTCATGTCGTTACTTATTTTTGTTATATTATATATTACACAGATTCATCTGTACTCTAAAAAATGTATGCATTAAAAATATCCAAGTCCTGAGAGCAAGTACCCATGAGTATGAGCTTTGTCTCGCTTTTAGAGGAATAAAAGCAGACACAAATAAAGTCAGAAGCTGTCAGATAGAGAATGTGGATCAAGTGTGAGTGCATGTTCCTGATGAAGCTCAGTGAAAGCTTGTCTCCGTTCTGTGCGCCAGTCTACGGCTCGGAAAGTATGCTGTTGTTGTGTGTTTGAGATGGGTTGCGATAGAGATGACAGTAAATCAGCGCTGCATTGATCCTCACGCTCAGATCCGATTGGAGCTTAATGAGTCAGAGAGAAGCGTTTCCTGCAGCTCATGTGCTGCAGAAATCTTTCAATGGATTATTGCAACACCTTAGATTCAATGGAGGACACATTTTTGGGGCTTTTACATTAGTTCATTTACTAAAGTCTTGTTATTCTTAGATGCATCTCCTCTAGGGTTTCACAAGAGATCTTTGTCTAGGTTTACCATGATTTGATAACTGTGTCAAATTAAAATATCATGTGCATTCATATTCAAGTGTTTTCATTAAAGCATCAGAGCTTTAGTTCACTATAGTCTCAAGAAACAAACTGCTAATAATTACTGCATGAAAAAGAAAAAAAGCATGCATTAATGTGACACAAAGGTTTTTCAGATTGACATTCTGTTCTGTGCGAGGCTGAATCGTAAAGGAAATGGTGTGATATAATACTTTATGACTCCTGGAGAGAATTGAGCGAAGTCCACAGAAAAGCAGCCAAGACGCTTCATGCTGCCGAAATATGATTTTATTCTGGGACAAGGAACGAAGTGGGGATATTTTTTGGTTTAACTCATCCCACACCAGCTTGATCTAGCCAAAACTTAAAGGAAGAGTTCACCAAAAATTTAAATTCTCTCATTTAGCTATAAAAATTAAATTATTTCACACATGCATTCATATCCTTTCATCTGTTGAACACAAAAGAAGATATTCTGAGGAATGTTGGCTGACGGTAGCCATTGACTTCCATAGAATGGAAACAAATACCGTTAAGCTACATTCTTCAAAATATCTTCTTTTGTGTCTATTAACAGAAAGCCAGCCGTACAGGTTTGAAACAGGAGGAGGGCGAGTAAATAATAACAGAATCTTCATTTTTGGTGAACTGTCCCTTTAAGACAAGCAGCAATGAGAGATACGTGCATTATATCTCAATAATGTGATGCAAAGATGCCAGTGAATAGTTCATTATAAGACTTGAATTCATGTGGACTTCTGGAAACATTTTCATGAGCAGATTCTGTGAAGACTGTAAATGTAAGTGTTCTCGTTGCACTCCCATATGTACAGGCTATTAAACACAAAACATACGTCCTAATAAAACGTCCTTGGATCCGTAGAGAGATTAGACGATGAGAGAGAGAGAGAGAGAGAGAGAGAGAGAGAGACAGGGGAAAAAAGCGGTAAGATTAAAAGTGAACATTAGTTTTGTGTTTGCTGCTCGCTGCCAAAAGCCAGTAATTTTGGATGAATCTAAAACAGCTTTCCTGGCTCTGTCCCCACTTCACGCCTCCTGCCAGGAAAGACTTTTTTCACCTGTTTATGTGCAGGTAAAGTATACTCTAGTAGTCTACAGAGTGCCCTCGAATGAGGTCTTTTTTTCCAACTCAACACGAAACCCTTATATAAGTGTGTGTGTGTGTGTGTGTGTGTGTGTGTGGACCACAGGGGCTGAGACAGGTAGCCTACACAAGACCTGTGTGACTAAATGCATGTAAAAGAGCGACTTCTTACATAGCTGTAAAAGTCATGTATATGACGTCACCGGCAGCCAGTGACAGAATGCCTTGAGCTAAATGACGTGAGAAGTTCGGTCAAAATCTTTTTCGTTTGCCAGCGTTAGTAAACACAAACACATTTATAGGCAGGGTTTTTTTTTCTTTTTTTTTTGTTGCAAAAAAAAACATCTGAAGCAAATCAAAACTCTAGTTATTAGTTTGTTAGAAATGCCTACATAACGTTTATTTAAGTATCTTTGCATCTTGTGGTAATCTGATTTCTGAGCGAACGTCTATGAGAAATAAAACAAGTAGGGCGGGACTTGATCTCGTCGGTCGAGAACTGATTGGCTTGTGGGGAAGTGGGCGTGGTGAGGGGGCGGAGTCTTATTCTATCAGCGTTTCAGAGGCGGAGCATGTTTGAAAATGATTATACATGTTTGAAGACACATTTTTTATTTATATTGTGGAATGATGAATCACTCAGAATAAGGCTAGGAAATGTATTAAGAAAGTAAATAGAGTTGGTTTTGATTTCATGTTGACTTTAAACACAAGTGTGCCGAGAATCAGCCAGTGAGTGACGCTCATCATAACAGACAGTAATTTTGATATTTTGTAAACAGGTTGAGCTTTAAATTATTCCACAGAAAATCACCTCACAGCCTCCGGCTAAATGATGTAAGGTGTTCTGTCAAAAATCTGATATGTGTGCAGAAAGCATTCATAAACACATGATGCACTGTGAATGTGACTTTTTTTTTTTAAACCGTGTTAAGCAAACAAGCATAATTTGTATTTTCTTATAAATCCATGAAGTCAGCATAAAATTAAATTACACTTTTTTTCCCAACCAGTCTTACAGAGGCATTACTCTCTTTATGCTATCTCCATTAGCCTCTTGGGTAAAATCTGCTCTGCATTTCTTCTTGCATCCTATTTCTTTGACAAATGTGTTTATTTTCTTTAAATATTTGACTGCAGAACGCCAGGACTGACCAATCACGATCCAGTATTCCAGAGAGCAGCATAATAATAAAGTGCTGCAGAGATGGTGTATATTTGTATAGGTGAAAATGTGGACTCTATTTAATTTTTTTGGAATGTATTTTTAAATTCCTGAAATTAGCTCAAGAAATCTTCACTTTTTTTATTCTACAACATAAAATGAGTCAGTAACACCCACAGACTGTATGGGAACACCCCACTGCATTTTCTAAAAGCTTTTTGTTTGTCTTGAAAAAGCAGTTGTTAACATGAGACCACCGACCCATCTAATAAAAACATGTCAGAAGAACGTTTAAATTGAGTTATTAAAACATTATTAAGTTGCATGCTAAGCGAACATTCTATTCTATTCAAACATTACTGGAATGTTACTTTTAAATGTTCTCTGAACATTCCGAAATCTAGTTGTTACATTCAAACAAATGTAGCATGAGCTAAAATGTTTCATGTTTCTAGAACATTACTGAAGACCAGATAACTGTGAACAAACATTTTATTAACATTACTGAAAGAACGTTTCTAAGAACATCCCCTGTTAGCTCGGAAACTTATTTACTCAAATAATAGCCACTTGTGTTATAATCATAATCACACTCTCGCAAACTATTCCAACTCAGACTTTCAAGGAAAATGTTTCTGTATTAAGACTGAAAGAGTGTTAAGTCATTGCAGTGTTCTATTTGTTCTGGACATTTGGTTCATTAGCGTGAGAACTGTGGTTGATGAGGAATTAGAGCAGCTTCAGGATAGAGAGAGACGGAGACGAGAAGAGCCTCGTTCTGGATGAGGAACATGCCAAACACATCAGCTTGACTTCTCTGTGTGAGTCTGTGTAAAAGACAGCTGTGGAGATCAGTTAACCTGCAGATGAAGCCGTAATGAGTCACCCTTCTGGGAAAGAGGACGTCCGACCAGTGCAGATGTGACAGAGATCCACAGACGGAAACAGAACGCTAATTAATTCAGAGTCATATTAATAAATACACTGATTACCCTCGTGTCAACAAACGAAAGACCGATCACAGTTTGTGGCGTCTTGATATTTAAAGTCTGAAAAAAATCACACATGCATCAGAGTTATTTTACTTTTTTACAGAAAAAAAAAATCTTCTTTTGTGTTCAGGCAGAAATAAGACACTCATACAGGTTAGAAACAACTTCTTATTTTAGGGTGAACTGTCCCTTTAAGTGTAGTGGTCTTCCTCAGCTAACATGAAGTCAAGATGTTCATGTGTTTCTGAACTGGGCTGCCGAAGCTGAAATATCCACCATCACACATATACATTTATTGTTTTTAAACTGAAAGTTTCATGCAAAAAAAAAAAAGAATGTGCACACACACACACACACACACCTGCACCAGCTGCCAAACTACATCACCTGAGGAGGTTTACAGCACACAACTGCCAACTAACACAGAAAGTCAACTGACTCAAAAATAAAAGCACAGATGAGAACACAAACCAAATAGAGTTCTTGCTCTTCAGGAGACTCGTTTAATATTGTAAAGAAGTTGCTTTCGGACGTAACTGAGAAAAGTTGGTGCAGGATTTCTTTGAAACAGTTTGCACTCAGACATTTTCCAGCAGAAAGACTGAAACATTGTTCTTTGTAAAACATACTCCAACATTTGTTTTATAGACAACATCGAAACATTTTGAACTTATAAAAGTGACTAATTTGAACTGGCTTCATTATCATTATTAGAGCTATTATGGATATATACTAAGATTGGTATGTTTTTTTTTTTTTTTTTACATTTCTTCTGTTGACCAAGGCTGCATTTATTGTATTTAAAAAATGCAATAAAAATGCAGTAAAATTGTGAAAAATCCTTACAACTTAAAATATGTGTTTTCTTTGAGAATACATTACAAAATGTCATTTATTTCTGTGATCGAAGTTGCATTTCCAGCATCATTACCCCAGTCTCCAGTGTCCTTCAGAAATCATTCAAAAGTGGTTTCAGATTACGTTTATGTTTATGAAGTCAAACATATTTTAAGAATAACATCTAACACTAAAGCGGCTTCCTTTAATAAGTTATCTGATGATAATGAAGTATGAGTGAAGTATGTGAGTGATCGGGATTTACTCCAGAAATCTTTCTAGTACGTTTCTTGCCACATCTGACTCTCTCTCTCTCTCTCTCTCTCTCATGTAAACAGATGATTTGACTCCTTATATACGAGCAGAGTCTTTGTTAGGACTCTCCTCCCTCTCTCTCTCTCTCTCTGTCTCTCTCTGTCTCTCTCTCATCCTCCCATCACAGTGTTGGAGGGTTCATCAGTCTCCTCTATAACAGAGCGGAGTCAGTCAGTGCAGGACACACACACACACACACACACACACACTCGTTCAGCTCACAGTGGATTGCTCTTGGTGCTTCTGCTGTGGTCTTGTTACTCCAGACGAGATCATCTCAGAGAAAGTGCAGGACGTAATGCTGAAGCACGCGTTCACCTGGACTCATTGATTTGTTTGTGTGTGTTTGATCGCAGCCTGGAAACTTTGAGGAGAAACTTTGGGCTCTGTCTGACGGGACAGAAGAGACGGAGACACAGGCATCATTGTGAGTGAGTACGCTTCTCTCCTGTTGCTCATCATGGGCGCTTGTTGTGGCTCAGAGGACTTGCTGGAATTCGGCTTTTCTCTCCAACATGTTGAACTGGTTTAAGTTCTTCTTCAGCATGGGGTGGGAGAAAAAAACTCCTCGTGTAGATGATTAAATATGAGCTATTGGCATTGATGGTTCTGTGAAGAACCCTGGAGCATTTGTGTTTCACAAAATGTTCTTTCTAGAAGAAAAAAAGTTATTGAAAAAAAAAAGGTTTTTATACCCTCTGGTGCTCTTTGGTCATTTTTTGACCTAAATTTATTTTTTTTATTTTTTTTTAGTTTTTGTGACTTGCAGTATGAACCCTCACACATGCAAAAAAAAAAAAATCATATATATATATATATGATTGGAAAAGGAATGACTGCATTGGAAATGAATGGGAAATGAATTTCATATAGTGGGATCGTGTGGTACTGCACCCAAACTAAATCTCACTAAATCTTTTTTTTTTTTTGAGATATCTTCTTCAAATTTGGTACACAACTCGATTAGATTTATGCTGTTGGTTTTTCCCAGTTTTGAGAAATGTACATTTCATATATAATTTGAAAATAGTTTTATTGTGCAATTTTCAAAAACCTTTTTTTCTTCTTCTTCTACTTTTTCAACTATTTTGAGCTTTTTCACTCTTCCGCAGTTATCTTCCAAGTGTCTTCATTAAAAAGAGACCAAACTTAAGTGTCTGTCCCAAGGCTTTCAAGACATTCAAGAATTACAGTATTGAATAAATCAATAAATAATTCAATACTTTTCACCGCCTCGGTCAACGGTTCACTGAAAGTTCTTTAGGGAATAAGAAATGGTTATATCGCAGAAACCCACTTATTTCAAAGAGTGTGTTTAGTCATTGAAAGTCTGCACATTCCCCTTTAACATCACAGGAAAGAGTTAAATCACACTTTGGAGAAGTGAACAGAATATGCATGAGGTGCGCTGATCTTCATGAACGCAGTGTGTGTGTGTGTGTGTGTGTGTGTGTGTGTCTCAGGTCCAGGGAGGATGAGGACGCTGTGCTCTAGAAGGGTTCTGCAGCGGTGGTTCTTTGCTCTGTTCTTACTGTGTTCACCTGTTCCTCATCACGGCAGGCCGGTCGATGCCCTCAGCAGCCGAATGTAAGTGTCTGTGCTGATTCTTCTGGCATAAACACCAAAATCTTTAGCATGAATATTACTGTTGCTCTTAGAAGTAGTGATCTGAACAAACCTCTGAGTATTAAACTTGAGCTGCATCCTTCTGTGCAATAGATGTTCTTTTTTTATAGAGAAGAGAAGTCAAGTCGATTTTATTTATATGGCATTTTATACAGTATAGACTGCTTCAATGCAGCTTCATGGAGAATAATAGCACAAACTTCATCAATTATGAAACAAATTCAATTTTTATGACAGTAGTGTGTCATTATTCCGCTCTGTTTAGTTCAATGTTGATTCAGTTCAGTTCAATAACTATCACATTCATCCATTATTAAACAAATTCAGTTCTGCTTTAAAGCTGCTGTACGGAAGACAATCGTGTCGTTATTCAACTCGTTTTGGATCAAAAACACGGCACGTCGTAAAATTCATCAATTATGAAGTAAATTCAATTTCAGAAAGCAGATGTATAGTTATTCCTTTCGATTTAGTCCAGAGTTAATTCGGTTTGGTTCAAAAACACTGTCTCTGTTGGTAAATTCATCAATTATGAAAACAGTATCATTATTCAATTATTAGTTCAAAAACAGCATCAGTGTAAAATTAATCAATTATGAAACGTTCAGTTTCAGAAGACAATAGTGTCTCAGTTCACTTTTGATTAAAGTGAACAAGTGTCATGATTCAGCACTGTTTATTTCAACACTAATTCAATTCATCTCAACCTTGTAGAATTTCATCAATTGTGAAACAAATTCTATTCTGCCATAAAACAGTTCTACATGTCATTATTCAGCTCAATTCAGTCCCGTCTTGTTTGAGTTCAGTAAAAAAAAAAAGTGTAAATGTAAAAAAAAATTCATCAATTATGAAGTAGCCTAAATTGAATTTCAGAAAACAGCTGTATAATAATAATATACATAATAATAATAATATAATTAATTTAAATGTATTTCATAATGATTTGGTTTGTTTCAAAAACAAAATGTTGGAAAATTAATCAATTATGAAACAAACTCAATTTCAAAAGATAACAGTATCATTATTCAACTAAGACTTTCAATTCAGTTCATAAATCTATTTAATCTTGTCAAATTTCATCAATTGTGAAACTTCAGTCTTGTTTCAGTTCAGTAAAAAAAAGTCAGTAAAAAAAAAAAAAAATCAATTATGAAACAAATTAGATCTTATTCAATTCAGGTTTGTTCAATGTTAATTTAACTCGCTTCCGGTGCCATTGTTGTGAAATTCCCCAATTATGAAACAAATTCAATAATATCATGAATCAGTTCACTTCAATATATCCAGCTCCAGGTGTGCTAGTACTTTACTAAACAATCAAACTCTGGCAGATAATAAAATGTGTATAAAGGTAATTGAATTAGTTACCCAAAGCTTCTCCAGAGACATGATTCACATTCATGCCGAACGAGAAACAAGCACCTTTTGCATTGCACGCGTGCATGTTCTCAACCGAACGCATAAATCTAGAGATTGTTGCTGTGTGTGCGGCGTTTGGCCGTGATGTGCTGGAAACCGCTCGGGTTTCGTCGATCGTGCCGGGAGGTGTTTTGATATCTGTGTGTTTGCTCAGGGGTTGAGGGCGAGCCACCTGCTGCACGCACAGAGATGCTTTTGTGACAGACGTCTGCAGACGCAGTCCTGATAGCGATTCACCAGAGAGAGAGAGAGAGAGATTGCTGATGCAAAGTTCGGCTGCGGTCCAAGTCAAACAGGCCTCTCCCGCTGGATGGAGTTTATTATACCGAGCCGAGCAAACACGCTTTTATGTCCTGTGAACCCCTCAGCAGGGCCCATGCAAAACATGCTTCTCCAGAGCTTTGGAAAGCCGTGCTCTCCCCCCTGTGCCTGCCAGGACCTCCCTAACTTCATATCAGCTTTTAATGATGTGTGGGTTTGTGAAACATCGCTCATCTGCTGGTTGTTGTGCATTTTGTGCCTCTCTGCTTTCGATCCTCTAATGCAATGACTGTGAGGTTTAGTGCATGTTTGTCCAGGCTTCCTTTAATGCTTTTAATTTCCTCTAATGCTATGCAATTGCAATGTCCCTGATTCACGCGTGGATAAAAGCATCAGCTAAACTAATAAATAGAAATGCAAAAACAAAAAGCATTTATTTAGAGTCAGATCAGCTGCTTTATATAAATGCAGTAACACTTTTGATCCCCATGAGGTGATTTGAGATGCCTGTGCAATGACTGTGACGTTTCGTTCACATATGTATATAACATTTGACATATATGCACATAGAAATATTTTTTAAACAGCTGAAAATGCACTTTGTCAATGATTTGTGAGTCTTTCATTTTAAGCTAAATTATTTGCTTTGTATAATGCATTAAGTATTTTTATAATAGTTGTTTTTATTGATTTATTGGAGATTTTAAAGGTCTAGTTAATAGACAAGTATTGCCGTGTATAACATGCTACTGTAATTCATACAGGTTTAAAACACATGGTGATTTCTCAAAAGTAAGCAAGTAAATGTCAGCGAGCACAACAGGGTTAGACCTCGAGTCCGATGTGATTGGATGACGTTTTGGCCTTTCGCTCTGATTAAACCTCTTCTAGGATGAGCTGCGCTTTGTTTTCGGAGGATAAAGTCTCACATAAATCCAGCTGAAGGTTTCTCTTTCAGCAGCGCTCTCTTTAGCGCTTTGATCGCAGTGATCTCACGGCACACACTTAATAACTAGCTGATGCTGACAAGTCCGGGACAATGCCTCCTACTGGAGTTTGAGTTGAACCCGAGCCAGCCGAGTCTGTGAAGATGAAACACACGGAGCTGGAGATCTTTCAGACCGCATGCATCACAGATGAGGGGGAACGCTCTCTCTCTCTCTCTCTCTCGGCCTCTTGTTTTAATTAAAGCAGCACAAAGCAGCAATTATCTTCAGGTATGCTGAGAAGGCACCGCTGGAAGGATGCCACGCTGAGCGTTTTCTCCTAGAGTGTTTAAAATCAACTCAAAGGAATAACAACATGTATGCATGCGCACATAAACCTCACAACATGTCCACTTCTCAACCTTTATTGAGTGCAACCCAACCGATGCACAAACAGATGACAGATTCTGGCGTTTGGGCTTCCATGGGAAAGGTTTGCTCTCTCAGGACGCTCCTCGCTCGTAAAGCTGTCCCGGTACATTCAGAAAGTAATACGGGGTGACAGAGGAGAGGAGAACACGAGCTGCCAGGAGGCACAGTGTTATTTAGGAGCCGCCGGAGAGGAATAAAGCCACTTTCCAAAGAAAGGAAAACTCATCGTTACACGGCCTGGCACAGAACGATCTCAAGGATCGGTTTAACCAGCCTGGAAACAAAGGGCCGTTTGTGAGCATTATTTACACACACACACACTCACCTGAGCTTCAGTCTGGAGATCTCTGCACTTCTGTTGAGTCTGATCCCTGCTCTATATCATCATGTACTCAATGCTGTTTGCTGATTCATTGTCCTGATGTGACCAGGGTGTGATGCCCTCTGCTGCCCCCTTGTGTTCACGCTTCTGTGTGCACTCGAACCCCAGCGACTGCTGGATGGATGTATTCAAACAGCACTGAATCATGCTTTACTTTGGCTGTGAGATATATATGTTATTTGGCTTTGGATGGAGCCGAGCATCTAAAAGTGCACACGGTAGCAGAGCGACATGCGTCTGACGGGATGATTTAACCTGAGACACAATGGCACCATTAATCAGAGTCATTGCACTGAGTGCGTAAGCTCGGTTTCATCAGCTCGACCTGTGGTTGTTGGCTGCTGCCGCTTTCGGATCATGACAGATTTGATGTACTATGTTTAAAAATGCAGGCGCGTCAGAAAGGGTCCGGTGCGCTGGCCGACAGAGCTTCACATCAGCACTCCTGCTGGTTTGTTTGGGTTTGATCAGGACCTGGAAGCAGAGGTGTTGGACAAGGGCCAGACCTTCTCAAACCTCCTGGATTTAACTAAAAACACATTGAACCGGGGCGACCGTATACAGACGCTCACTGATCACACACTGGATTTAGGTTAAAGGCACGGGGTGTGTGTGTGTGTGTGTGTGTGTGTGGAGCTAATAAAGATTGCAGCAAGCAGAATGATTTCCACACAGTCATACTAACCACAGTTCAAACACATCATTGTATAATTGTGGTCCTCATCAGTATCCAGTAAAAAAAAAAAAAAAAAACTTTAAGATGATAAATGTACTTCAGAAGTTGTATAAGCAAGTAAGAATTGATTCAGGAGAATATTTACGTATTTCTCAACCATTACTGTCCAATTGTTATTTTTAATTGTTAGGCATTCAATCATACGCCTAAAAGAATAAAGAAACACACCATTGCCATTTTTAATTAGAAAAATACACTTATTTGCAATATGTAAACTGACATGCATATATGTGTGTGCGTATTTTTGTATTATTTTATTTTATTATATTTCTTTATTTTTTTATATATTATTCTATTATTTAACTTTTTTAAGTCAAATTTAATTTATATTAATTTTTTTCTTTTTATATATTATAAAATATATTTTTATATATTATTTTTTTAAATATTTTTATGTTATATAATATTATATATTTCTTTTTTATTTATTTCATATATATATATATATATATATATATATATATATATATATAATACAAATATTTATTATTATTATTATTATTATTATATTTTATTTTATTACATTTATTCTTTTATATATATATATATATATATATATATATATATATATTTTTTTTTTTAATGAACAGGAATTTAATGTTATTATTCTATATTTTATATTATTATTTGTTTGTTTGTTTATGTGTTAGTTTTGTTTGCCGCTGTTATTGCATCGATTGCTTTTGGCAGGTTGTTTGTTTTTTTTGAAAATAATAAAAACACAGTTTGCAATCCAATTTATTTCTGTATTCTGAAAAACAGTTTGGATGTCCAATATGAATTAGATTGGGTGGTGCAAAAGTATTTTTTACTGTGTGGATGTATGCTTTCATGTTTCTTGAGATCTGATACTGGTGTGTGTTTCAGGAGGCGCTCGGTGACTCACGCTCAGCTGATGCATGATAAGAGCCGCTCGCTGCAGGAACACAAGAGGCGCTCCTGGCTTCAGGGGCTTCTGGATGAAGTCCACACGGCCGAGATCCGGGACATCCCGCTGCTCAGAGGAGGCGTGGTCAGCAGCGGAGGGGGCGGCGGCCTCACGGTTGCCATTCCAATGGGAGTGGGCGTGTCCATAGGAACCGGAACCGCCCACCCCAAACCAGCTGGAGGCACCAAGAACCTGTCGATCAGCTTCCATCTGGAGGACGAGGAGGGAACCAACCTCCCGCAGGAAACCAACAAGTCCCAAACATACAAGGAGAGCACGCTGAAGGCCATCGGCAAGAGGAAGAAGAAGGGCCGAGCGGGGAAGAGGAGGGAGGGAGAGAAGAGGAAGATGAGGGCTCGATCGCTCCTGGACCAGCACTAAAACACTGTCAGTCTCTGACAACGGTGAATCCTCTCTAACTACTCCTCATCTCAAATACTAACACAACTACGCTAGCATGAGAACATTTAAACTCACGTTTGTCTTAAAACTCTTCAAACTTATGTGCATTTGTAACTGATTGTGAATTTTTGCTTTGATCGCATTCATTCTGAGATAATAACCTTTTAATTCTAGATAAATGCTTTGAGATAATATAGGAAAAAGCATATAGATTTACATGAAATATATCTGATTAAACTAAATATTAAAGATAAACAGCAGTATTTAGCTAAGTACTCTGTGTGTGTGTGTGTTTCTTTTTGTGTGTGTGTGTGTGTGTGTGAGTGTGTGTGTTTCTTTGTGTGTGTGTGTGTGTGTGTGTTTCTTTTTGTGTGTGTGTGTGTGTGTGTGAGTGTGTGTGTTTCTTTGTGTGTGTGTGTGTGTGTGTGTGTGTTTCTTTGTGTGTATGAGTGTGTGTGTGTGTGTGTGTGTGTGTGTGTGTGTGTGTGTTTCTTTGTGTGTTTGTGTGTGTGTGTGTGTGTGTTTCTTTGTGTGTATGTGTGTGTGAGTGTGTGTGTTTGTTTCTTTGTGTGTGTGTGTGAGTGTTTCTTTGTGTGTATGTGTGTGTGTGTGTGTTTCTTTGTGTGTGTCTGTGTGTGTGTGTGTGTGTATGAGTGTAAAGTGAGTGATGAAGAAAAAAAGTGAAAAACTCTAGTTCTAAATATAAAAAAAGCATATAATAGTATATCAATTATATAAAAAGTAATCATGTAAAATAAAATAAAAACATTGACTACAACAACAACAAAAATTGTTACTTCAAAATAAAATAAGCATGAACTAAAATAAAATGTAGACATATGCATTATTGATATTTCTAATTTATTATAATTTGAAGTACTAAAATAAAGTAAAACCAAAAAAATAAAATCAATTAATAAAAAAATAAATAAAACTATTTAGACATATTTAAAAAAAACTAATAAAATTACAAAACCACGCAATAAAATTACTAAAATGTTAACTAAAATAAAAATCAGAAAACATAAAAAATTAACTTAAATATCACTGGTTACTTCACTGCTGCTGAGTAGAAATCAATCTCATTTTCTCTTTTCTCTTTCAGATCCGCGAGGACTTTTGAAGTGAACACCTACATGTTCACACAAACGTGAGAGGAAAATATTTATTGTCTGTAAATATTCCAACGCTCCCGAACAGTGAGGAAGATAAATAACGATACTGTGTTATTACACACATTTGGATCCTTGTGAATACCTTGCTTTGTGTCTTTTATAGTTTTTTCTTTTTATTCTTCTTTTAGGACTATGCCTCTATTACGGTGTCAGAATTCCTGTAATTTATTTTGTTTGAATGGTGTATTTATTTTGTAAATGTATCAAGGTGCTGCTGACCTTCTATATTTTTGTACTATATTGCACTTTAGATGTATGAATATAGAAATATATACAAGTCATTTGTGGTTGAGTTGAATGAAGACTATAGTCACGCTTGTGTTTGCCCACATTCGGATTCGATGTATGTTCAACAGCTTCGCCGTCCATGTTTCTGTGAGTCTGAGCCAAAACCTAGTGAGCTGCCTAACTAGACAGCATCTGAAGGGAGCATGGTTTCATTTATTATTAACGATTTGCATTTATTTGTTACTGTTACAAACTTAAGACCTGTTTCATGTATGTATGACTGACAAATATGTGTCCAAATTAATAGTTTAATAGTTTATTAAACCTGTATAATCATAAATGATTGGATTTTTTATTTTATTTTTTTATTAAAGATGACGGATATTAGATAAAATATTTGTATTTTTATTTTATTTGTATTTTTTTTTTTGATATCTTGCACTTTCTTTTGCAATTCTGAGAAGAAAAAAAAATCTGAATTCTGATTTTATATCTTGCAATTCTTACATTTTTTTTTGAGAATTGCAAGAAAAAAAAAGAAATGTGAAATATAAAGTCAAAGTTATCTTTAAAAAAGTTTATTCCATGGCAGAAACAATACAAAACAGAACTTATATCTCACAATTCAGAAAAAAAAATGTTTTTTTTTTTGTTTTTTTTTACATTTTATCCCGTTTAGTAACGAGCTTCCACAGAATTAAGAGAAATGTCTATTTAAATATATTTCATGCAATACGTAACCAATATTTGTACATTCGCACATTTTGATGCTATTCATCATGTCAGACTCACTAGGTTTTGGCCCCGAGCTTTTGTATTTGTGTTTATTTTGGGTTTCTCTGCTGCTGACCTGGAGGAGCGCCACATCCTCATCATCCTCATCCTCATCCTCATATATCAGCCTCCAGCGCCTCCCTTCAAAACCACAGAAGCATCTGTAAACGACCAGCACACCTTATAGAAGAACTCTTGTTGTTTTGCACTGAGAGAGAGAGAGAGAGAGATCCTGTACTGAATGAATTAAACATCTGACCATTTCCTGCAGCGTGGGGGATATTTGATTTTGTGTGTGTGTGTGTGTGTTGTGTGTGTGAGAACAATGAAAGCTCTAGCCGGGCGTCTGGCTCTTTTTCGCCCACTTGTGTCTGATGTTGCTCCCGTGCAGACAGGAAAACCATTCCACAGGGAAGCAGAGTCAAAAATGTGTGGAAAAAGCTTCTGGAAATCAGACTGTAATGAGTGGACGGTGTTTGAACTGCAGTCCATCCGCTCGCCCATTGATTTCCAGAGTTGTGTGGAAATACAAATCTCTGATTAAGGGCTAAAGCAGTTTGTGTTAGCACGCGAACGCTTGGCGGTTGACATAAATGCACTTAACGTGTGTTCTTGAGCGGCTGTCAGCAGCAAACCTCGGTCCCCAAAGGATCGATAGAGTTTCCTGCTAAAGTTTGTACTCTTAAACCAGATGTGTTATTTTTCAGGTAACTCCTATAAACATGTCAACAGTTTCACTTTAACTAACTTGCTCAGCAAGACTTTTAGACTGTTGCTCTGTGGTGACAGTTGATCTGAAATGTACATATACTCCTGAGGATTCAGTGCATAATTAAGTTATCAAGTGTTATAAACTTACACAGACTATGCTTAATATAGTTCACAAAAAATGTGTTGAATACGTATTTAACAAACACATGGAAGCCCACAAAAGCCGTGCATTTGGGTTTTCTGTCTTTAATAACATGCAAATGTCTATATAAGCCGTGCACTTGTCTCTGGCTTTTCTCGAGTTATATGCATTAAAAAATATTTAATTCATTGCTAAACATACAGAAGCCCATAAAGCCGTGCATATGGGTTTTCTCGAGTTACATGTATTAGAAAATATAATATTTATTTATAATATATTATAATGAAAGCCATGCATTCATTTCTAGCAACTCTCTAGTTACATGCATTTAAAATATTTGATATTTTGTATGTGCATATTTATTTCTAAACACACGAATGCCGCAAAAAGTCATGCATTTGTCGCTGAGTTTTTATGCATTCATAGAAAAACCAGAGGACCATTGCCCAATCCCTCTTTCTCCAAGACAGCAAAACCCAGAGCATCAACATTCAACTTTTCCATGGCGGTGGGGGGTCTTTGGCACTCAGCATGCTGGGAATTAGTTCAGTTTCTCTGACATTTATTTGTTTGCCTTTGATGAGAGTCACACAAGCAGCTTACAGCAGTTAATGAAGGCTGAGATCAGCCGTATCGATGGAGCTTTGCGTTGCTGGCATTTACTCGCTTTTCCCACTTTCCAGCAGCTCTCACACAACTTTTACAGGGTACAAGAACTATGTGCTCATTTTGGGATCATTTCAGGATAACATAGCAGCAGATTGTCCCCTTGGAGGCTCTGCACACACACGCGTGGATCAGCATCGAGTCAGTAAAGTGACCCCTGTCAGATCTGATGAGTTTAAAGCCATGTAAGAGCGCTGGGAACGCGGTACGGTCAGACCACACACACACTCAATGACATTTATAATAAATCACACATTTGTTCCAAAGAAATCAATCTGACGAACACATTAGAGCTCCTAATAGCCCAGTTTATTAACTATTGCATCAGTAACATAAAAATGCTTCTGCTTTTTAGATATTTCTCCTGAGAAAAGTCTCAAATGTGTCTCATCGATAGTTTCAAAAAGAGCAATATCTCATGATTCTCAGACCAGATTTGCCAAGGTAAAAAAAATTTGTGATCAATATGCATTATTCTCATCAAATCATTCTATGGTCAAATGATCTAATCTGGTTTTCACGTTATTTTCAAGTATCATACTGTATTATAACTGTATTCTGACTAACTCATTGTGGTGTTTAGTCTTTCTTTAAATTTGGTTTCAGTTTTCCAAAATGAGTTTGTTGCGGTGCGTCACATTCGGCTCAAAGACATCTTGCATTAGCTTCAGAAAATCATCCAGACTATCACATTACAAGCCCAGATGATTCATTACGTTGCATCAGCAAAATTAAAATGAAGAGCTAATTGAGAAAAAGACCCCACTAATCTCACGTTTCTCATCTAGTTTCAAAAGAGATCCCAATAATGTCTCACGTTGCATTAGTAAAAAACTGATGCTGTCGGATGGTAATGCCAAGATAAATGATTAGTTACACTTCCAGAACTACCATAATTTGAGAAGATAACAAAAGCTTGCGATCAAAAGTCAGATCTCATTATGAACTCAAACATTTCTCATCAAAATGACCAAACTACAGTGTTATTTAAAGCTCTGTACTTTAGGTCTATTATCTTTATTCAAATTAACAAATGGGTTTTAGTTGCAGCTCCTCACATTCGAATTCAAAAATATGTGCATCAATCATATCGGCACCAGAATATCAGCTCTGGACTTGTTATTCTGAATTAGCAACATCTGATTCATAATGGAAGTATCGTTTCTTCTAGGACGGATCTGTTTTGGGCGTCTGGTGTTTTGTTACCAGTCAACAATATAAAGTTTTCTTAAAGATTTCAGTTGAAACACTCGTAAGTGTGACAACACGTGCCAAAGTCAAGTAGTTTCAAGTTTTTTGGACTGTGTTTTGGTGCTTTTGGTACATCATATTCCAATTCAGCACTGCCATCTTGGAAATTCATGAAGCATCCTCAAAATCCATTGGTCATGTCTGACTTTTGAGCGTTTTCCAGTACACAAATCCTGTGAACGACTAAACTATAGAACTCAAGGAAGGAGCTGAGCTTATTTCAAAGCCATGGCTGTATTTCAGACTAATGATGATCAGCTGTTGTGACAGGCGGGTCAGAGACAACACACAGGCCTCGGCTGTTATTTCAGAGCTGGCAGGACTTCTGTGAAGGAAAGCAGGATAAATAATCAGCAGGGAATGAAAACCCACCTGTAAAACACTATCAGCGTGTGGGAACGAGACAGAGAGAGAATAATGGTGGAAAGTCTGAGCATTTCTTTGATGTTAAACACATTTAAACTCTGAATTTAAGATTAACAAGAAAGGACATGCTTTTTTTTCTTGTCTTCGATGCGTGCTATTTAATTGACCTAGTTGCCGCGCAAACCAACAACTGATTTTCAAATTCAGGCAGAGTAATTTTAACGGTCGCGCTGGCCGCGGTTTGTTGGCGGGAAGAAGAAACCCACTACTCGAGTCAGTACCGAAGTTTTCGCGCTGTCTGAGCGAACTGGATCAGACAAATACCTTAAACAGCAGGAAAATCAATCGCCCCGCAAGCGTGGGAAACATCTGTACAATTTAAATGGGCGGCTGCTGCCGAGCCATGAAAATTACCCGGGATTATTGGTTCAGAGGATTTCCTGCCTCTCTACCTGCGCGCCACAGTCCTGTGAGGCGGGAAACGAAGCGCCTTGAAAAAGATTCCCGTTTAAATAAACGGAAAAAACGGGCTTTGGCTCGCAGGACCGTGTTTTAAAGCCCTGCTTTGAATCTTTTATAAACTAAGAGATCCGAGTGTGATTTTAAGCGCAGTTTATAGCAGATCAAACAGAAAAATGAAACGAACTGCACCCCTTTAACGTCTGACATTGCTTTAATTGAATATAAGGAAAATACCACCCAACTACAATCAGTGTGAATAATAATAATAAAAATGTTTTAATCCACAGAAAATGACCTAAGTATATAGTCCATTTCTTGGAATCCTAAAAGTTGACTAAATTAGTATTTTTATACATATGTATACACTAATCTGATTCCAGAAATTGAAAAATTGTAATTATATTTAACATTTACATTTAGATTAAATTACATCTTAAAATAGGCTACTTGTAATCAGAGTATTTTTATGGATTACATCAATACATATTTACACAATAGCAATACATCATTAATAATTTATTTACTCGCCCTACTTTGAATCTTTTAAATCTCCATTCCTAAAATGGTCTACTTTAAAGTCTTCCAGTTTTGTATTTAATCAGGTGGTTACGGATTCACAAAAACAATTTCATCTTTCAAATGCATTAAACTGCACAAATTCACAAACTTTGTCATATGATCCTCTTTCGCTTAATATAATTAATTTAAAGAACATCTTAGATTTTCAAATACATATTTTAATTAAGTATCACATTTGACTTTGGTTATGGTCACATGACATACAGGCACACATATAAAAAATATTACATTTTTTAGTAAGTGTTTTACTTTGATTATATAATGATATATTTTAATTTAACATTTTTATTATTTAAATTATAGCAAATGTCCTTTCATTAATTGGTGAACAGAGTCCTCTAGTGGAAAGAAATAAACAAAACTTCTTATCCAGAGCACAACTCAGATTTTCTGTTAAATGATTGTTCATTAGATTGTATGAATGTATTGAAAATTATTCAAACAGCTTCTTCTTTAAATTCATTTTTTTCCCTAAAGAATTTATGTGTTTTAATATTATGAAATTGAAATATGTAATTTTTTTGTCATTTTGTTTTATTTCTTTAATACACATTTTCTTACGGTTCTCTGGTAGCCATATTTCTTTTATGTCTTTTGTACACACCGTAGAATGGCATAAACTTGTAAATGTGTGTCATTGTACCATACTCAATAGGGAAATAAAAGTATTTATAAAACAATTTTTCTGGGGTTAATTTGTAAGCTTGACATAAAAATGATACGTCCTCGTGCACGCGCGCGTCTACGCGCTGAAGTTCTTCCTGTTCACGTGTCCTCCACATCCGGTCGGCCCGCACTGAGTCGCATGAGATGGGCGGATGATGATGATGGAGCTGTAAAGTTCACGGTAAGGTGCTGTAACCTTCACTTTATCCACACAGTTACGGTATTTTTTATTCATTTATATGAAAGCTCCGCGCGGGTCTTTTGTCTGACAGTGCGCGCCGATTGAACCGTCAGCATCTCATTCACAACAATCTTAACCGCCAATTAAGCCGATAACTCGTTAAACTTCCCACCTGTGTTAGTTAACCCTACACGCGCGCGTCGGTTTTGTATTTCGGTTGGGTTTGTCGTTATTTAAGCCTGTTTTTTCGGTCTGTCACGCCACGTTCGCTGAGATTCGGCACGCGCGTGACCGGCTTGTCGGTTAGCAGCGCGAACGCGCAGGAGTAAAAGTCGGTTATTTTGATAAACACGAGATCGTTGTCGCGAGTTAAGCGGATATCTGAGGCAAGTATACTAGTTTGGTACGAGTGTAATAGTGTTTTGTGTTGGTGGTTAATATGGGGTTGATTAAGCCCACTATTGGGCCTGTGTTGAATCAGAAAAAGTAGTGTGTTACAGAGACGCTATCAGATAATATTAGTTTTACACTTCAGCTGCCGAGATAAGTGTTAAAAGCATTATAATGCCATACAGCTTGTGTTAGTGTGTACACAGTGAAAGAGTGTGTCCCAGTGTTTGTTTGGTCACTTTTCAGCGCATTACATAATAATCAAACAGCTTTGTTTTAATTCATTCTAAGTAATATGATCTAAAGTTGTCTTTAGACGGCTGAGTTAAGGCGGCTGCTCTCTGCCTGCTCAAAATGTAAAGCTGGAATAAATATAAATAACACCTGCTCTGACCCAGCTTTTCCCCAGTATTGAAGTATACACATTTGTAAATGTATTAACTGAACAGCATCACAACAAACTGTAAGAATGACTATTTTTAAAGTTTTTGCACTTAGATTTGAAGTAAAATTCACACATGGCATTAGTTAAAAGCCACTTTTTTCCTTTGTAAGTCTATTTGCATTACTATATTATCGTGTGTACTGTAAGAGATTAAAGCCTGACTCATGTCTACATGGATGTCTCTCTCTCTCTCTCTCTCTCAGATGTGTGTGTCCTGTTTGGAGATTTGGGATAAACTGATTGAGGACAGCAGCTAACCCACGTATGGCCTGCGAGTCGGCGTTACCTGCCATCATGGACGAGCAGGCCCTCATGGGACTGAACCCCAACGCCGATGCCTGCTACAGGCAAAGGGTGAGCGCAAAACACCACATCAGATCTGTGTGTAAACATACATACTGAAATCATTCATTTCCTCACAAATAATATCAAGACTGCATGCAATCTGTGTTTGCACAATTCACACGCACAATCCATTGTGTGTTTCTTTAAATATTTTGCATGACTAATACTTGGAGTGCATTGAGTAAATAAAAAAATCTTTGATTGCATTGTGTTTTCAGGCCCTGGCATATTTTGAGCAGTTGAAAGAGTCTCTGGATGGATGGGAGGTGTGTGCTGAAGCCCTAGCCAAAGGGGTTTACAGGTAAAATACACTTAAACCGAGCATAAAACCTCTTAATCTAGTGTTTCTCTGTAAGATTATAGCAGGCCTTGTTGCTTCATATGTGCATACTGTAGTGTTTCACACAATAATATTGATTGATGCAATCTGTGTGTGTTTCTCCCACAGTGACGATCATGTAAAGTTCTTCTGCTTTCAAGTCTTGGAGCACCAGATTAAAAACAGGTATCACTGAATCTCTGCAAACTCAGAAAAGTTAATAATCAAGCTAGTGTGCTGAGACTTTACTGTCGGATCCAATATATTCAGCTCAGCATCGTTTCTATCTTTCTGAAAAGTTGAATTGTCTTGTTTGTAAACGAATCCGCGGTGAAATGAAGTGAACAGAGGACGAAGTTCTTTCTGGCGCGGTCTGTGGAGCGTCATTAAAAATAAAGTTCATCTACTCTTTCCTAATGTTGGGATCAGAAAGAAGGCACTGCACAGCGTATTGTCTGCGAAACATCTTTTTCGTTTGGTTTATTCATAGTTTTAGGCTCCCGCTTGCAGTTGACAAGTGGGCGGGGCTAAACAGGCAGCGCTGTAGAATCTGTGGGCGGGGCTTAAGAGGGAGTGCTTTAGAAGCTGTTGATTATCTTCTGTAGAGGCGGGGTTTAGTCACATTAATACATCATAAAGTGGCAAATTAAACTAGCTGTCATATTGGCAGATTTTCTTCAATATAAGATAGACTAACGGAAAGTTTTGAGTTCTGAAACTTACAGGATGTTTTTGTTGTAAAATGAAATTTTTTTGTCTAAAAAAATCTTGATTTCTCAGTTCATGACCTCTTTTGTGTATTCTAATAATCTTAAACTGATTTTTATAGTGTAACGTTTCATTGTTATCCTTGTACTTATTTAAATATAGCGGCTGATGAATCAGAAATCTCACACATTAACAGAAAATATTTTACTTTTGCATTAAAAAATAAGACGGATAGTTTCACACAGTTTTTTTAATAGTATAATGCTGTGTTTGCAGACATGGGGCGCTCACTGCAGGTCAACAGCAGCTGATCCGAGAGACACTGATGAAATGGTTACAGGCTCAGGTTAGAATCCTTTACCATTTCATTGCTACATGTGCACTCATGAAATATGATTCACGGTCACGTATTTTTATGTTTGTCCAGCTGATGAACGTGCATCCAGAAAAGCCCTTCATCAGGAATAAAGCGGCGCAGGTTTTGGCCCTGACGTTTGTGATGGAGTATCTCACATTATGGCCCAAGTTCTTCTTCGACATCCTCAGTCTGGTGGGATTGAATCCGAACGGCGTGGACATTTACCTGCGCACACTGATGGCTATCGATGCGGAGGTGGTTGATCGGGACGTCCTGCACAGTCCTGAGGTAACACCGTGCAAACCCGAGGAGAACTCGAGTGTTTTCTGCTCTGTCACGGCATTAACGCAGCCCTCTCTGATCGCAGGAGACACGCAGAAACACTCTGATCAAAGACACCATGCGTGAGCAGTGCATCCCGGCGCTGGTGGAGTCCTGGTTCCAGATCCTTCAGACGTACCAGCACACCCACAGCGAGCTGACCTGCCAGTGTCTGGAGGTGGTGGGCGCATACGTGTCCTGGATCGACCTCAACCTCATCGCCAACGACCGGTCAGAGCAGTTCTGAGCGATGCTGAAGTATCACCAGACTCACTGTAATGAGCTTCCTGTCTGCTGTGTGTTTGTGTAGGTTTGTGAATCTGCTGCTCAGTCACATGTCCATGGAGGAGCTGCGCGAGGAGGCGTGCGACTGTCTGTTTGAGATCGTAAATAAAGGCATGGAACCCGTGGACAAGACCAAGCTGGTGGAGTCTCTGTGTCAGGTGCTGCAGTCCGCAGGCTTCTTCAACATCGAGCAGGTGTGGGAACGAACACACTACTGTTCTGTGTTCATCTTGACAAAAAAGAACATTTGAGGAACTTGTTTTATTCCGTTGCTACTTTTTAAAAAGGGCTTTAACCAAGTAAATACAGATTTAGTTTTAAGGTTTTTTAGAATAAATGAAACACAGATATTTATGTTTTACTTTTGATTAACTAAACCTAGCTTTCACAGAATAGACATAGAAACTGGCTTGGCATTAGAAAAAGTTCTTCAGTTGTTCAGAAACGATGGGGATGTGCCCTATTAATATATATGCATGCGCGTCTCAAATTGTTACCAAATCTCTTGAATAAAAAAAAAAAACTTTTTTTTTTTTTTTATCCGGGGGGAAACCTTTTTTTTTTTTTTTTTTTTTTTATAATATAATTTGTGATTGAAAAACTTTTTATTTATTTTTATTTTCTATTTTTTTTATATCCAGGGGGAAAAACGTTTTTTATATATATATATATCCGGGGGGCTTTTTAAAATTTATTTATTTTTTATTTTTTATTGCAAACCATGTTTTAGGACCCAATGATTTGCGAAAAACTTGAATAATCTAGATTTTCACACTTAGGTTTCCTCAAACCTCTTTTACTGATTAAAGTCAACAGTTAAAAAAAAAATCTTTCAACTTAAGTTGTTGTATGCTATGTTCTCACTCTCACGTTATCAATTAAACACAAAAGAAGTTTATTGGAATAACACAATTGTACTGTAAAATTAGTTGATAATGTAATAAAATTATTTTGTAGTACCACTGTAAAAAATCACATTTTACGGTAAATGCATGTAACATATAGTTTAGAAATCATTTTAATTTATTACCAAAAGACAACCAACAAGCTTTTATTTTGGAAGGTTGCCCGGAGTGTTGCTTTTCACTTTGTAACCAAATATTTGCCCAATTATTTGTTAAATTACAGCCGCCATCGCAAATATGTGTAAAGTTGCATATGAATCTGATTCTCGTCTTGTTTGTCTCATCCATCAGGAGGAGGATGTGGATTTTCTGGCGAAGTTCTCTCGGCTGGTGAACGGCATGGGTCAGTCTCTGGTGCTGAGCTGGACTAAACTCAGTAAGACGGGCGATGTGAAGCTTTCGGCGGAAACACTGCGCGCCGTGGAGGCGAAGGTTCCTCTGATGCTGCAGCTGCTGATTCATGAAGACGATGATATTTCAGCAAACATCGTGGCCTTCTGTTATGACTACCTTCATGTTCTCAAACAGGTACACATGCTAAAGCCTCTTTTTGAGACTGAGAGATGATGATCTTCCTGTGACCCTCGTCTGTGTTTGTGTTTCAGCTTCCGGGTCTCAGTGAGCAGCAGAAAAGCAGTGTGGAGGTACGGCAGCATCACAGGCTCAAATCTCACATCTGTTAATTACTGTGTGTTTATGATTGCTGTTGTGTTGCTAACAGGGGATCATGCTGGCTGTGATGAACAAACTCAAGTACGATGACGAGTATAACTTTGAGAACGAGGTCAGTGTGGCAATATATGTGTGTTTACAGTTCAACTGTGGAATAATATAAAGTAGTTCACAATATAAATGACTGTGATTTGGGGGGAATTATATTGTAAGATAAAATACAGTATTATAATATTAAATCAAATATGTTGATTTGATGATGTATAATAGTAACAATGATCAGCAATATTATAATATTATAATATTGTATTTTAATTATAACAAAATATACAGTTTGCGGAGTAAGATTTTTTTTTAAAAATTGTAATGTTTCATTGTAAAAAAAAAAAAGGGGCAATCAAGCATTTTTGAAAATATAATAAAAATATAAAATGTATTTTTAATTTTAATACTTATATTTAAAATATTATTTTTAGCTGTTTTAAAATCTTAAAGCATTTAAATGTAATTTTTATGTAATAAAAGTGATTTAAAAGTTTTTTTCACAAGTCTTTCTTAACCGTACAACATTTTATTAATCCTGCTTTAAATTAAATTAGAAAATGTTTTTAATCACAAATTACATTCATGGACAAAATGTTTCTTCTGTTTCTCTAATTTTAGAATTTCTGTCAAATATGAAATCGAAAGATACTTTTATTTTTGTTGCTAAAAAAAAAAAACTATAAATTAATAGCATACAATTCATTTAATTGTTACTGTTGTTTTAAATCTTGTTACTTTGAATATAACCTTTGATGCTGATACTTATTATATTTAATTTTTTTAAATAAGTATTTTGACAGTAGCTACAGGAAGCCCTTCTTTAGTTAATACGAACCTATGGGAAGACCGAGGGCTTGTGTTGTGTTCCCAAATTCACATTTAAAGTGACTTCTGAAACGCGCAGCCCATGTTTTAATTAAACTGCATGCTTTGAGACTTTATACACTCGCACTGATTCGGGTTTTATGATTTAATCGTGCAGTCCTAAGCTAAAACACAGTCTGATTGTTTCTCTCAGGGCGAGGACGAGGCCATGTTTGTGGAATACAGGAAGCAGTTAAAGATGTTGCTGGATCGACTCGCTCAAGTGTCTCCTGAGCTGCTGCTGGACGCCGTGCACAGAGTCTTCAGCGCCACCATGCAGTGAGACACAAACCTGAGAAACCCATCACACACTGGAAAGCTCATCTAACGCATGTTGTGGTTGATTTCAGGAACTGGCAGACCGTGCCCTTCATGGAGGTGGAGGTGGCCATCCGACTGCTGTATATGATGGGAGAAGCTCTTCCTGCGTCGCACGGAGCACATTTCTCCGGAGACGTCACCAAAACCAGCACGCTGCAGTCCATGATGAGAACGGTGGGAATAACACTCATAACACTCACAGCAGCCGGTCAGTGCATGCGGCTAATAGCTGACTCCTGTGGACGACTAGCATGTTTTCTAAAAGAGTGTAGGCCGAGAGTGACGTGATGTTGTGTTTGTGCAGCTGGTCTCGAGCGGCGTGAGCGAGTATCAGCACTCCTCGGTGACTCTGGAGTTCTTCGAGACCGTCGTCCGCTACGATAAGTTCTTCCTGGTCGAGCCGCAGCACATTCCCAGTGTGTTGGTGAGTGTCTGGAGCCGGTGAGGATGAAGATGTCTGATTTAGTTTGAGCTGTAAAAGCTGTGATCTTGTTCGGTTTAGATGGCGTTTTTAGATCATCGTGGTCTGAGGCACAGCAGTCCGAAGGTGCGCAGTCGAGTGTCTTACCTGTTCTCACGCTTCGTCAAAACCCTGCAGTGAGTGACTCCACACACACACACACACACACACACACACACACACTGGGTCTTCAGAGTTCACTCACTCTCAATGCTCTCTTCTCTGCAGTAAACACATGAATGCGTTCATCGAGGACGTACTCGGCAGAATACAGGACCTGTTAGAGCTCGCTCCACCGGTAACGGCTCACACAAATCACACGACGCAGCATTTAGATCAGCTGTAGACGTCTGCATGATCGCTCGTCTCTCTTGGTGTGTCCAGGAGAACGGCTTCCCGGCGCCGCTGAGCAGTGATGATCAGCTGTTCATGTTTGAGACGGCCGGCGTGCTGATCGTGAACGGAGAGAGTCCGGCCGAACGCAAGCAGGCTCTGATGCGCAGCCTCCTGACGCCGCTGATGGAGGCGTTTCAGATGCTGCTCGCGAAGCTGCCGCGGGAGGAGGGAGAAGAGAGACAGGCGGAGCTGGCCGACTGCCTGAGTCACGCTGTGGGATTCGCCAGGTACACAACACTGAACTGTGCTGAACTGACCATTGCATTGAGACGGTTGTTTTGTCATTTTATATAGTTTATATATTATGCAAATGCAACATCAAATAATGCACAAACTTGTGTACATTTCCAGAAGTCGAGAATACATGCAGAATAACGAACACTGGATAAATAAGCACAGGGTCAAATTTGTTTAATTTTGTCATATTGGAATTTCTTTTTTTAACAGAGGTTTCGGTAAAAATTGGACTCTCCAAAAATTTGGAAAATAGCCTTTAAAAAACTAAACTAGAATATGTCAATGAAAGAGAGAAAAAAAAAGACCAAAATCTGAAAATTTAACCAGTGCTTGAAACAGGATTATTATAGTTAAAATAAATGGTAAATGGTAAAAAAAATAAACCTGGTTATATAACAATAAATATAGTTAAATAGTGTAAAATAAATGCCAACTGAAGTAAAAAAAAAAAATATATGCATATATTTTTTTTTTAATATATATTTTTAATTTATTTTATATATATATATATATATATATATATATATATATATATATATATATATATATATATATATATATATATATATATATATATTTCGTTTTTAATTATTATTTTTATTTATTCAGCTAATTTCCAAGGCAACATTTCTCATTTTCATTCAGCTTTACTTGATTTATTAAAATAACTAGACCCTTGGAGCTGGAATAAAATGATACATAGACATTTGAAAATGACAAACACATTCACACACTTTTTTTTTTTCTTTTTTTTTTCTTCTGTTTACTAAAATGAACATAAGCAGAAAGAAAGTTATCATAATAGTAAAACAACACTGGCATGAAAAAACAACCGATGGTGTCTTGTCTGCTGTCCGCTCTCAAACTCACAAGTCCAGACATGAGTGTGCACATCATAAAACATCTTGCCCAAATACAGAGCAGATCTCATGTTGTTCCTGTTCCTCAGTCGCACCAGTAAGGCGTTCAGTAACAAGCAGACGGTGAAGCAGTGCGGCTGCTCTGAAGTGTATCTGGACTGTCTCCAGACCTTCCTGCCGGCGCTCAGCTGTCCCGTCCAGCGAGGACCCCTGCGCAGCGCCGTGCGCTCCTTCCTCCACCGCATGATCATCTGTCTGGAGGAGGAGGTGCTGCCCTTCATCCCAGCCGCCTCGCAGCACATGCTGAAGGACTGCGAGCCCAGAGACCTGCAGGAGTTCATCCCGCTCATCAGTCAGATCACCGCCAAGTTCAAGGTACGTCGTGATCAGGGTCAGGTGAACGTGCTTCTGTAATGCAGTGTGTATTAACAGAAGAAATGAAGACGAATAATAATATTCCTGTGGTCTCTCCCAGAACCAGGTGTCTCCTTTCCTCCAGGAGGTGTTCATGCCCCTCGTGATGGCCATATTCGAGGTGTTGTCTCGTCCAGCGGAGGAGAACGATCAGACGGCTGCGTTAGAGAAGCAGATGTTGAGAAGAAGCTACTTCAGTTTCCTTCAGATCGTGGCCAGCAGCGGCATGAACGAGATCATGGCCAGTCAGGGTGAGCGCAGTCCTGACCAGGAACTAAACACACCTGTGTGTCTCAAAATACCTACTGACTGTATGTTTCTGTCCGGCAGGAGCGGAGAATATCGAGCGTGTGCTGTTCACCATCATCCAGGGAGCGGTGGATTTCCCAGACCCCGTCGCCCAGAAAACCTGCTTCATTATCCTGTCCAGACTGGTGGAGCTGTGGGGTACGAAAACACCTAAACTAAAAACATTTCTGGTCATTAAAATAGAGCTCAAATTAAACGCAGTGTCATTTTAAGTGAGAACCTGATTTAAACTAAATTTGTAATTTATTGAAACTTGAGTTGAGGTAAAATTACTAACTGGAATTAATAATTACTAATTTAAAGTGAAAAACTACACTTAAAACAAAAGCCAATTCAAAACATTCAATAGTAACAAATAATAGTAAAATAACACAGCTTTTAACATGTTATGCTTCTGGGCTTTTAATAAGGGTTGGTATTGAAAATTAAAGCATAAAATATAAATATTAGATGAAAAGTGAAACTAAAATGGCAAGTAACTGAAATTCAATTACTAAGTGGATATAAAACTTAAAACATTTTAAATTGCACCTAAATAATAATCTAAAAACAAAAGCACAGTTATTGAAAAGTAAAATATATAGAATGCTAATTCAGAATATTAATAAAAACAATAATATATCAATAATGTATAATAATAAAGTAACACCGTTTTTAACATGTTATGCTTCTGGACTTTTAATAAGGGTTGGTATAAAAATAAAAATATTAAAGCCAAACTAAACTGCCAACTAACTGAAATGAAGTTAAAGTAAAATTACTAACTGAATATAAAACTTGATACATCATTTTAAATTAAACCTAAATAATCTAAAAACAAAAGCACAGTTATTAAAATTTAAATGCTTATTAAAAATGTGAATAAAACCGTAATAAATATCAATAATATTAAATTAACATCACTTTTAACATGCTAGCGACATGCTAATGATGCTATCGACATGCTTGTAACTTGCTTATGCTAGAAACATGCTTGTGACATGCTAGTCACTTGCTAATCATGCTAGAAACGTTAGCGACATGCTAGTAACCTGCTAATCATGCTAGTAACCTGCTAATCATGCTAGTAACCTGCTAATCATGTTAGTAACATGCTAATCATGAAGGAAACATGTTAGCGACATGCTAGTAACCTGCTAAGCATGCTAGGAACATGCTAATGTTAGTAACATGCTAATCATGAAGGAAACATGTTAGCGACATGCTAGTAACCTGCTAAGCATGCTAGGAAAATGCTAATCATGTTAGTAACATGCTAATCATGAAGGAAACATGTTAGCGACATGCTAGTAACTTGCCAATCAAGCTAACGACATGCTAGTCAATTGTTAGTAATGCTAGCAATATGCAAATCACTTGCTTTTTTAAAACTTCTTAAACTATTCAAACTTTCTGTTCAGGCTTTCTCAAGCCAACTTTGTCTTGACAAACTTTTTTTTTATCGAGTTTTAATTTAAATTAAATAATGCAATATAAATGTTAGGTGAAAACCTATCAACCAAACCAATCAAATCAAATAAGAAAAGTTGCTTTTGCAGTTGACTGGAATTTAAATTGAAGTAAAATTACTAACTAGAAATAAAATACTGAAACTTTAAACAAATTAAACCTAAATAGTCAAAAAAATTATTTAAAAAAAATCAGCCAGTACGAAATATTAATAAAAACTCCAATAGTACACAAGTAAAATAACACTGCTTTTAACATGTTCTGTTTCTCAGGTGGAAAAGACGGTTTGGTGGGATTTCCAGATTTCATCTATAAGCATATCGTCCCAGCATGCTTCATGGCCCCTCTGAAACCGACCTTTGACCTTTCAGATGCGCAGACTGTTCTGGTACGTCAGTCAGGTCTTTCTTGATTAACTGTGTGACGGTGATTGTGATGTTTCTCTGTTCTGTTACAGACGCTGTCCGAGTGCACGCTGACTCTACACATGATTCATCTCAAAAGAGTGAGTCTACTGTGATCAGTCTTATCTAGACCCCAAAACACTTACATTCGCCCTCAGTGAACCTGACTCGGTCTGTTTTAATGCTGTTCCCGCAGGGCCCCGAGTGTATCCAGTTCCTTCAGGAGTATCTGCCGTCACTGCAGGTCTCACCTGAGATCACACAGGTAACTGACACACTTCATTAAAACTGTTACTCACAGGTCTTCACTACAACCTGTCAAAATAAAAGTTCAGTTTAACTTGAAGAAATTGTGAGAGGTTACTATTGTAAATGTTCTTTTCAAAGCAATCGTAGTGATAATAAAGTCAGCTTTATATTTAAGGAATATTACAATTTTACTTACATTTTTAATTTTAACAGTAAACCTGTTGTTGAAGCACTTTGTTTGGCAAAAAATAAAAGAAATTCCATTTTAATTTGATAAAAAAAAATAAAAATAAAAGTTTTATGGGTTAATTTGATTTGGACTATCTTTTGAAAAAAAAAAAAAAAAAAAGAATTTTTGAAATAAATAAAATATTTCATAGGACACCATTACTGTAAAAAAAAATGCATAAATTATAATTTTTTTTTTAAATTTCATAAATTTTATTTAGACATGGCTTTGATTTAATACAATTGTATTAAACCATCAAAACGGTATATTTTTTTTTAATTTATGAAACCTTCATATGACCCTAAAAATGTCATTTTTGCTTAACGTTTAACATTTTTGGATTATGAAAGTTTAATTTATCCATTAAAATTAAATGGGGTTTTGATTACAAAAATGTAATTTTATCCAATAAATGGAAACCTAGAAATTAAAAACATGAAAAATCGGAATTTGAGCCCTGTATTTTTTTATTAAGTTATGGAAACCATATGTACTTGGATCACATCAGTCCTTCATGCTAGATCTCGTAGCTTTGGACGCATCCAGACTGTAGTATCGTCTGAGGATAGCTGTTTTTGAGTAATTGTTTGTTATTCTGACTGATATGAACCGTTTCTCCTCAGGAGCTGTGTCAGGTGCTTCAGCAGCCGGATGTTAAGGTTCTGAAAAACTACATGAAGGTATTTCAGGAGATTTATGATTGAAACGTTAAATCATGTAGAGAGAGTGTTAATTTCATGTGGTCATTTATTTTTAATTTTTTCTCCATGTGTACAGGTTTTCTTCCAGCAGGCCAAACTTTAAGACTGAAACTGTCAAGTGGAGTGATTTGGGAGCTCAGCGGTCAAAGCCACTGACAGACCACTATACGACAGAGCTTAGCGTAGGAGCTACTTATGCACTTAAAGAAGCGTAACCACACCCTTCCTGTCTGCGGCACACTGCCCCCGACCGGAGTCACGTAGGGATTGGCTGTCACATGATGTGACCACACCCCCACACTGACCTTGGCCCAATCAGAGTTGTGCTCTCCGTGGAGGCGACGTCAGCGATTGGACGAGACCACTCTGTAGGTGGGGTTTGTGAGAGTGGGCGGAGCTTCAGTCCTGGACACAATTTCAAGGGAAAATGCGGCTCCATTCGAAATACAACAGTTTTGGTTATTGTTTGGAAATCTGATTTAAATGTTACAGGAAATTCTAGAATGAATTTAATTTTTTTTGTGTGGGCGAAATCTGGATTTTTCTCAAATTACATTTTAAAAAGGGCCGGTTTAAGAACATTTAATTGCTAACTTTTTTTTTTTACATGCATAAATGAAGCATAGGTTTTAGTTTGGAGTGATGATGAGGCTAACAAATGGAAGTGCTCTTGATGTTGGGCTTTTAGGATCTAACATGTCTTTTTCTTTAGTTTTCCATGTATTGCAGCGTTCCCATCAAAGCTGTTCTATACCGCGGTCTCAGATTCGCTGTCGTTTAATGCCTCCAAAGCCCATGATTAAAATATGCAATGTAATGTTCTGAACTGTGCAGATACTACGAGGAACGTTTTGGTTAAGTTATGCTGCTAGCGTTTGTTTGGAAATGTACTGTGTGTAAAGTTTAAACTCGGGTCAGATCTCTCTGCTTTTACTTCAGTCTGGTTTGTAGAAGTGATCCTTTACGGCTGACAAAATGACAATCTGTGCTGGATTTTTAGAGACGCTGGACACGTATTAACCCTTTCAGCCATGGATCCCACTTCAGACCGAAATGTTTCTTAGGTCTCAGCATCACATTGGCTTTAATGCTTAGAAATCATGATAAACTGTTACTCAGAAATGCTCCAGCCCCACTGTGTTTATGCCAAAAAAACCCATGTCCACGACAGGTGGATTGTGTAAACTTGTTTTATTTTTGATATGCTGGGACAGGCCCTCTCACTCCCTTTTGTTCATCTCTAGTCCTGACCAATAAAGTATTTACTAATCTCCACCAGATCCAGAAGCACAAGCAAAGGCACTGATGCAACGCTTTTATTCCACCCTGTGTAAACATGTTCACCCTTAAACCCCAAATTAAACCAATAATGCATGCGCCTCCTTCATAAGAGCCAAACGTGTGAGCTGTGGACAGAAACGGTGATGTTTCAGCCTTTAATCACGGCGATGGGTCTGAGCTTGATGGCTTTCCTGCTGATGCCAGCGTCGTGACACGTGTCCACTACATCCGTCACGTTCTTGTAGGATTCAGGAGCCTGGCGTGCAAGATATGATCCATGTTAAAAACATCAAACATGGTAATTCTCTTATTATTAATGGACTTAGATTTCTAGTATCAATTGAGGTGTTTAATAAGTTCAAAGGAAGATCATTTGCAACTATTTACAACACAAAGTTAACAGCATAGAATTATGCAGTGCATCTTATGATTTATATATAAAATATAAAACTTGTTCCAGCTTTTTTGGAAACTTAATTGTAATTAAAAAAAGATAACAGTGAACAGAAGGATGACATTTTTAGTTGCTTTGTGTTGGAAATGATTTGCATCACAAAACAACTTAAATTAATTAATTGAAATCAGGGTAAATAATCTTTAATATAAAATTGTTGAATGCATGTTATAGTAGGTTGATTATTCAAAATAATTAATAGTTTCTGAAATAATTGATTATAAAGAAAATGAAAAATTGCAAAAAAAAAATTTTTTATACAAGCTTGAAGTAAAAGTAAAAAAAAAAAAAAAAATGGTAACAACTTTTTTGTTTTGTTTATTTTTTTTTATATAGCATGGTTATTTGAAAAAATGTATTAGGATAGTAAAAAAAAAAAAAAGATTTTTTTTTTTTTTAAAGAACTGGCGCTTCTGGTTGAGACCTCACCTCCTCCATCACCAGCTTGGGTGACGCCACTCTGATAGCGATGCCCATGTCTGCCAGTTTATCCAGAACGTCCTGGAAGTCCAGGTTGCGTCTGGACTTGGCTCTGGACAGAGCTCGACCCTGCAGCGTTCACACACACACACACACACGTCAGACCGGCGATCACAAACACGGTCACTGCAGCAGATCTGCTCACACGACTCACCGCGCCGTGACACGTGGTGCCGAACGTCTCCGTCATGCCCTGCTCCGTCCCCGTCAGCACGTAGCTGCAGGTGCCCATGGTTCCTCCGATCAGAACCGGCTGACCGGTCAACTGAGACACAGAGAAGACAACACAGAAAGGGTTCGGTTTCTAGTTGAGTGACATCCACCTCAAAGCACGGTTCAGTTTGATTTTGTCACCTGATAGTCGACAGGTATGAGTGGATGGTGAGGCGGGAAGGCTCGGGTCGAGCCCTTCCTGTGCACGAGAAGCGTCTTCTGTTTGCCCTCCAGCATGTGCTCTTCCACTTTGGCGATGTTGTGCGAGACGTCGTAGATGACGTGCATGTCCAGATCGTCTGGTGTAGTGTTGAAGACTTTAGAGAAGGCCTGCAGAGAAGCTCAGTAAGAATGAAGCCTGCACATGTTCTGTAACATCTCGTGTAGAGCAGAGCCGACCTGTCGAGTGAGGAAGGTCATGGAGGAGCGGTTGACCCAGGCGTAGTTGCCGGCGGCCGCCATGCCCTTCAGATAGTCCTGACCCTCAGGAGACGTGATGCGAGCGCAGGCCAGCTGACGGTCATTCACCAGGATATTATCCCGCTTCATCGCCTTCTCCATCGCAACCAAAGCATCTAAACACCAGAGCCAGTGACATGAAGAGAGTCAACCAACACCAAAACAACACACTTGAACTGAAACTAAATTTACATAATGTGTGTGTTCTGTGTATATTTGTTATTTATTTATATATAAATATACATAAAAATGCATGCATAAATTTACAACATAATGTTTATGTATCATATTTGTACGAATTATGAATATATACATTTTAAAAATATTTATATCCAATGTGGGATATATGCAGTCCAGACCAAAAGTTTGGAAACATTACTATTTTTAATGTTTTTAAAGAAGTTTCTTTTGCTCATCAAGCCTGCATTTATTTGATCAAAAATACAGAAAAAAAAATTGTAATATTGTGAAATATTATTACAACTTAAAATAATAGTTTTCTATTTGAGTATACTTTTAAAAAGTATTTATTCCTGTGATGCAGCGCTGAATTTTCAGCATCATTCCTCCAGTCTTCAGTGTCACATGTCACATCAGTCGATCACATGATCATTTAGAAATCATTCTAATATTCTGATTTATTATGAGTGTTGGAAACAGTTATGCTGGCTAATATATTTGATCAATAAAAGGTTAAAAAGAACTGCATTTATAAAAAAAAAAAAAAAAAAAAAAAAAAAAAAATCAAATAATATATATTCTAATAATATATAATTTTTTTCTCAATTTAACACATCCTTGCTGAATAAAGGTATTAATTTTATTAAAAAAAAAAAAAAAAATTACTGATCCCAAATTACTGACCAGTAGTGTATATTGTTATTACAAAATATTTATCTTTTTTTTTTTTTTACTTTTTATTCATCAAAGTATCATTTATGATTTATTAAGTATCATATATACACTGTACATGCACACATGTAAACAAAAAAAATATTTTGGATTTGATAAATCACTGCCCAGCACTCAATTAATTAAAATAACTATATCGATATTTTACTTTTTTTTATTTTATTTTACCCAAGCCTATTTTTTTATGTTGCGTGAAATAATCCTTCACTTGTATTTAAAAAAAAAGTAATTACAATTTTAAACAATTTTTTTTTATATAAAATAAGTACAAATATTATAATTACAAAAACACTTTAATAATTTAACTAAAACAAAAAATAAAACTGACAAAACATTACAAAATAAACTTTCATTAACTGAAAAAATTAAAAAAGCGAATAGTTCCGCTCCTTGATTCTGATTGGCTGAGCTGATTCGAATCAGTTTGATTACTTTACAAAGTAACATACACCTTTGTTTATGTTCATGTGTTGCTCGGCAACCACTTTGTTGCAACCACAACTGTTTCTGAGGATCTACATTGTTTGGTGGAAGAATACTGTTATTAATATCATTACACTTTATCTGCTCGATTTTATTTTACTATGTATGTGGAAGCATCCTAAACAATGCCCCTTAGCTGTCGTAAATTCACTGTAAACCACAGCTTCTTTTTTTAAAAACCATTGAAAAACATTTTAAAATGAGAAACTAATTCAGATGAAAGCTGTGATAGTCTCTGGAAGCATGAAGCTGCGCCTCACCTGTCGCCACCTGGTGGCCGAGGCCTCGACTGCCGCTGTGGATCATCACACAGATCTGCCCCTTGTGGTCGATGCCCATCTTCTTGGCGGCGTAATCGTTGTAGATCTCATCCACCACCTGAATCTCGGCGTAGTGATTTCCAGCTCCCAGCGTCCCCAGCTACACACACACACACACACACAGGAGAACATGACGTGAGATCGCAGAGTTTGCCGTGCTTTGTGTCGTGTTGTCTTGTAAAAGCGTGCACCTGTGGCAGTCCTCTCTTCTTGGCTTTGGACGAGACTTTGTTGGGATCGGCTTGCAGCATCCGGCCGTATTCCTCACAGTGCTCTTTATCCTCGGCCCAAGCGTATCCTTCCCTCAGAGACCAGTCCACACCCATCTCTAGAGCCTCCTCCAGATCTCTACACACACACACACACACACACACACACACACACACACACACACACACACATATGAAAACACAAAGCTAACGTGACAGAAGCACATAACATTAATACCAATATCAGAACTAACGTGGATTTATAATATGAATAAACCTATAATAACTAATTCCCTCTCACACCGAGGACATTTATTAGACGTTTAATATTACAAGTTTTCATATACTATTAGCTTAAAGTTTCAGTGCTCCAACTTAATTATTACAGAATTATTGATACCGTTATAGCTTCATTTGAATTGGCGTTCATCGTATTTTCTATTTTTTATTTTTAAATCAAGTTCCAGTTTTAAATTAATTTCGTTTTTTTTTTTTACTAGTATTTAAGTTTAATTTTATATTTTTGTTTTTCTGTTCTTGTTCCAAGCCAACGACCATTATTTTTTATTATTATTATTATTATTTCTTATTTACTATTATAATGTATTAATATTTAGAATTAGCTTTTATTCCCATTTTCAGTTTATTTTTATTAGTTTAACATTCATTTGATGTGCTTTTGTCCCTTTTATTTGATTTCTTTTTATAAACTTTTTATTTATTTCCAGTTAGTCATTTTAGTCAAACCTAAACTTATTTTAGCTGCCAAGGCAACTTTAAAATCTTTTTATTTCAGCTTTAAATTAACAAAATCATTTTTCACTGCACAGCCAGCTTAATTAAAAGCATATATTTACTCCTTTAAGATGTTTTAATGATTTGTTGCATTGTTCACAAAACAATGTATTAAAATCTTTTAGTACTAAATCTAGGCTCTAGTGGTATTTATGATGTTATATTAGTGCATATAATGATTAAGTATTATTTCATTTCTTGCAATAAACAATTCAGAGCATAAAGAAATTGCCTGAAGAATGTTTACTTTGCTCCCATGGGAATGACGCCCTTGGATCCGACTCCGACGGGAATGTGGTCAAACATGGACTGTGCCAGCTGCTCTTTGACCGGCTGCACGTCTCCCTCGTCCAGGTTCGTCCTCAGCAGACGGACGCCACAGTTGATGTCAAACCCCACGCCACCTGCACAGACGAGACGGAGCGTGAGCCGTGACATCCTTCACCAGGATCTGAGCGCGGCTCGAGCACGTACCGGGAGACACCACGGCCTCTGGGTTGTCCATGTCAAACGCTGCCATGTTTCCGATCGCAAAACCGTATCCGGAATGGACATCAGGTAAACCGATGGAGCGCTGCGGAGCAGACACAAGTGAGGAAACAGGACGTGATGCGTTTCCTGTGACAATGAATCCTGATCGTTTGACTCACATGTACGATTCCTGGCAAAGCGGCAACATTTCCAATCTGCTTCATAGCAGGCAAGAAACCACCGAACCCTGGGAGAGAGAGAGAGAAAGAGTATCTTTCACTAATGCTTTATATGAATTTTTTTAACAACTGGGCAGCTGGACTGACTTGAGACAATGTTTAAAAAAAAAAAATAATAAAAAAAAAAATACAAATTTACAGTAAAATAAATATAGTCTGCATTGGTAAATATTGCTCTATTAGTGCATATGATGAAATAATAATATTAAAATATAAAAATAAAATTACAAAATTAATATTAAGTAACCAAATGTAATAAAATTAATATATAACAAATATTTCAAAGTTCATACATATATATATATATATATATATATATATATATATAGAGAGAGAGAGAGAGAGAGAGAGAGAGACATTAAAATGAATACAAAAAATAAAGTTAATATTAATTGAATATATAGTCATTAAAATAAAATACAAATGACAAAGTTAATATTAAGTAATTATATAGTCATTAAAATATAAATAAAAACATTACAAAGTTAATATTAAGGCACTATAGTTATTAAAATAAATTATAAAATATTAAGTTATTGAATATATAAAGTCGGAAATATAAGTAAAAATAGTACAAAGTTAATAATTACATATATATTAAAATAAATATTTTTGTCTTGGAGACGCTTTTTTTTACAGCATTTATTTCTTGCGTTACACATTTTGAATCTAAGCATTTATTAATAATGGCTATTGCAAACATGAGTTTTTATTAAAGGGACAATAAGTAACTTTTTAGGTATTTTATTATCTAAAATCAATATTTTTATTCATAAATATGCCCTCAATGGTGTACAAATACCTATGCCAATGTTTAAACTAATCCTCGTAAATGAAGAATTTATTATCTTTATATACATGGGACGGGTAGGTCGACGGAGGCTTCCATGTAGTTCCGCCATCTTGCAAAACTATAATAGCAGAGAGGGACAAAAAGTACTAAGCCAACGCGTTTCCACAGCGCGTTTTCGGTCAGAGCCAGAAACGCAGGTGCAGAGCAGTGAGAGGCGCTTGAAACTGCACCGGCAAGTTTAAAAGTCTGGATTGCATTCTTATTATGGACCATACATATGCCGCGCCACAGGAGAAGAAAACATCGTCGCCAAAACAGTCAAAAATAGAACGTAAAAGGAAACGTGACCGTAGATTACAGAAAACAAGAGTTAATGTCGGGGAAGCTTTTTCTAGGTGGAAAGAGCTAATGCTTGATAAAGATTTCAAAAGAGACGCTGAAGTGGCCAGTTTTCTTCTCGACAGGTAAGTCAGTGTTACAGTCTATATTATAATATTTTTTTTATATCTAACAATGCATATAATTCAGAAAATATAACGAATAAATTAGACATAACTACTAATTACAATATTTCATGTTTTCCACAGTCAGTAATTCATACTGTAACATTCGTTTGTTAGTTGTCATGTTGCAGTTTGTTTGAAATAACACACCTGTTCACCTGAAGGAAAACTCGACGAAGTGCTATTAGAAGACATCCTGTCAAAGCTTTTTGGTACATATCGCCTACCGTAGATGCAACGCGCATTTGAAAAAGCGAGGCGCTGGAGAGCAAAATTAGTTTGAATGCAAAATACAATTTCACCACTAGATGGGAGTAATTCCTACTCAGTGTCCCTTTAACAATTTCTCAATAATTTCTATCCTACCATCGTTGTGTATTTCACAATGAACCCTTCAGATGAAGAAAAACACAAATGAAACAAAACGTCTTGCTATAATATTAGTATGAGTTCCAAAAAAAGCCCTAATTTATTGACATATATATATATATATATATATATATATATATATATATATATATATATATATATTTTTTTTTTTTTTTTTTTTTTTTTTTTTCTTAACCTTACTTTATTTTCCAGAGATATATTGTTGTTGCCAAGGTGTTTGAACAGATTGTTCACTAAAGAAAATCATTAAATTAATGATCTCGCCTCACCTCCACCACGACAGGCGTTCCTCAGCTCCTCAAACATGAGTTTCTCCAGAGGTTCATTCACATAGAAAACCCCCTCCACCTGAACACCAAACAACAACATCATCATCATCATCATCTCAGATTAAAACACACTTTAATCCGCTCAGAGACCCGGATGTTTTGGTGTATTGACGTTAATGCGTCACTCGAGAGCGAGCACGTTTACCTGCATATTCGGCACGAAGCCCTTCTTGATCCGCCAGCAGTTTTTGTGGATTTTATCCAGATACTGAAGCTCGTCGTTATAAGAGCGACTCATTTTCAACTATAGATATAAATAACTGACGCACTTTTGACAGCAAACTATCTTCACACGCGTCTCCAGATCTTCTTCTTGTGTAGACTTCCGGCTTCTTCTTCTCTTGATTTTATACGGACCGCCACGGGTTTGTTCGGGATCTTCAGCGCCACCTGCTGCTCGCATAAATTACATTAGATTAAAACAGGGCGCTGTTGTCTGAGAGTGCTAATTTATTAAATATTATTAATCATGTTTATAGCGCGAAAAATATGTTTAAAAAACGAAATCCTTTGGGATACTTATTATCGGTTTAATTATTGATCTTTTTTTTTAGTCCGCCTGTTGGACAAAGTCAGTTACAAAACGCACTGCCATCTTGTGGTGAAATATAAACGCAGCACTGTTACGGATAATTATATTTCAAATATAATATTACACGTGCTTTATTGTAATTTTAAGGCTTCACTCGGTTAATGCAAGTAAAGTAGTAAACAGAGAAAATTAACAGAAATATATAGCTACAAATACAAATAATAATTATTATAATTTAGACTGATATTTCAATTATGCACCTAAATTGATTTATACACTTGCTCTGTACGACAGTCAAACACCGTTAAATAATTTTCTAGTTTCCTATGGAATAACAATTCATTAATATTATTTTACTGACAAATGATAAACGTGTCAGATTTATGACGCAATCGCGGGACTTTTATTTTGAAGATCTCGCTCAGCTGTTATTTGTTTGGCTTCAGTGCGCTACTTTGACGTACGTTTATTTTTTAATATAAACATTCCAACCTATATGCTTTTCTTGTTTAATTTGCAGTGGCATAAACACGCTGACATAAATACAGTAAATAACGCTGAACTATTGCTGTAGAAGTAAAAAGTCAAGCTCTTTGCGGAGTGTCCGTGACGTCACCGTGAGAGAAGTGAAAGTGAATGTGAGCGGCTCTGCTTTCATTCAGCTGCGGAACACGGACTGGAGGTTCTGCTGGACACGGGACACACGCTCTCCTCGTGGGGGGTTGTGTCTGGTGATATGGTCGCTGTCATTTTGTCCCAGCAAACGCAGACTGTTGGGAGAACTGTGTGAAGAGTTTTGAAAAAGTGACCTACCTTAGTATTGAGAAATGTGTCCTAGCGTCTGAAAAACACTGTAATATAATATCCTGATATCAACAATAATACTTATTTTTATTAAATATTATTTGTACGCGTTTGTAATAGAAGTCACCTGTCACAAAAGCGCGCGGCAGTATGGCGTTAACTGCAGATTTACACTTAAATCAACACAAATGTTCCTATATTTTTCAGTCTAATCTTAATTCTAAGAGCCGCTTATTATTCAGTCATGCGTGCGTGCGTGCGCGTGCTCGTCATCACGATCGAGGAGCCGCGCGCATCGGATTTAAACGCGTTTGCTCTCGGTACAGAGTCAGAACTCGGTTTATTCGCTCGGCTGCTTCACGATGTTTGAGTGAGTTGAACTTTTGTCTCTCTAAATGTCTGACTTTTTCAAAACTTTTCAGAGCTATAGGATTAATCTCACGAAAACTATCACCTCGTTATTTCACAAAAAAGTGTTGTTTTTAGTCATCATTTAATTAGTATTGTTTTCACGAGAAGGACAACTCTTAAGTGTAATATCTAGTGTACTGTATTTAACTGATCAGTTTAAATACTTAATGATTAAAATAAAATTAAAAAATCCTTATATCGATTTATTTTGGTGTTATTATGAAGTGATTTAAAAGTATATTGTTCCTGTGTTTCTTATACTGCAAAAAAAAAAAAAAAATTTTTAGAAATTGATAAGTATATTTCACAATTACAATTAAACATTTAAGAACGCATTACGTGTGAAACTGATGAAATATTACTCCAGAAATCTTTTATTTACTTTAATAAATAAGTGCGCCAATCAATAGCTTAGTGTTTTATTTGTAAATATATCCATTATTATGTTAAATAATGACTTTTATATGTGTTTTGGGTGGATCAGAAGTGCCTCGGGAGGCTTGAGACACAAACAGGTGTGTATATATATATCTATATTTCTATTGTGTGTTCCAGGTGTATCACATGAAGCCGGTGTCCTGACATTTTATCCTACCCTGTCAGATTTTCCTACCCGGGTTTACTGCGCACGCGCACATCAACATCGCGTCCTTTGTCTCATGCTAATACTGCCCGAGCCTGGATGCTGTAAACATGGATGTGCAGATACACAATGACTGTCCTGAACATGAAGCTAATTATGATGATGACAGCATAGCCGAACCCTCCCTTATTTATGATTAAGACATCACACATGAAGGAAACAACACACACATTCACACACACTGATTCACACAGAGAAACCAGCTTCAGAGGAGCACGAGTCTGTGGGAAAGAGAAGAATGCAGTCGAGCAGCGAGCAAAACATTCAGGACCAATGTCACTGTTATTACCGCTCACACACTTAGGAGTAGAGATCTGGTCATGAAGGATTCCTGTCGCTTTAAGTGTTCAGAAACAACGAGGTCTCCATTTACTGGTGAAGGTGGATGATTCAACAGACGAGGTCAGAAGATCACAAAAACCTGATTTATCCAAGACGGTAGGAAACCCCCCAGCAATTATTTAGAAAAAATTAGCAACCACACTGCAATCAAGGTCATTATAGTAAAAAAATTAAATGCATTAACATGGCTTGAAATAAATGTAAATAGTATTTATAATTATACATTTTACTTTTAGATCATATTTATGTAATAATAATAACAAAATACTTAACTAAACTTAACAACTTTGTAGGCGTTAATAAAAATAACAAAAAAACATGTCACTGCACTAATAAAAAAATTATCATAACTTATTAATTATACTTTTAGGTTTGGTAATAAAAATAAAAAACACACTTTAATATTTTAATAACTAAAATAAAATTATTAAAAAAAAAAAGACAAAAATGTTTCTAAACTAATAAACAATTATTAAAACTTTAAAATAATAGTTATTATACTTTTAGATCATTTTAACAAAATACATTTTAAATAATATTTTAATAACTAAAATAAAAACTTTTTAGGCAGTAATTAAAATAAATTACAAAAATGTCACTGCACTAATAAAATACTAAAACTTTAAAGTAGTATTTAATTTTAAATGATACTTTTAGATCATATTTTATACAAATATAGCGTTCATTTTAAATAAGGTTTTAATAACTAACACACACAAACACATATTTATTCAGGAAAGACACATTAAACTGATCAAAGACATTAAAGACATTTAAAATGTTGCAAAATGTTGTTTCTTTTGAACATTCTATTCATTAAAGAATCCTGAAAAATCAAATGTATCACAGTTTACACAAAAGTATTAATCAGAAATGTTTCTTGAGCAGTAAATCATCATATTATTCTGATTTCTGAAGATCATGTGACACTGAAGACTGGAGGAATGATACTGAAAATACAGCGGAGCATCACAGAAATAAATTACACTTTAACACAGATTCACACAGAAAACAGCTGTTTTAAATAACAATAATATTTCACAGTTTTACTGTATTTTTGATCAAATAAATGCAGCCTTGCTGAGCATATGTTCAGTAGTGTACTCGTGCTCTCTCTCCAGGATGATGATCTGCAGTTCCTCAGTCTGGAGGAGCGGGACTGTATCTTGTTCTTTGAGGAGATCATCTGCTCCCTGGAGGAGGACGATGAGAGGAAGGATCCGCACTCGTACACTACAGCTCCACATCATGACATCATTGACCTGGTGCACGCTACACCCGATCACAGCAAACCGAGGGACACGCTGCCCGTCATACCAGGTGCCTGCACACAACTACTCACCATAAACCACTGCGTTTAATCTAAAGAAAACTTCACCCTAAACATGCATAAAGCTGTGCTCTGAAGAGTTAGTAAATGAACAAAAAATGCATAATGCGAAGATGAAAGTTCTCTCCACATTTGGCAATTTTGAAATTGCACAAAGGATTTGTTTAGCAAATGCAGTCGGCCATCAGGAAATTTAATGCGTGCAATTTGCATATTGCAATACGTGCAATGAGTACGAGTATCTATTTATACGAACATGTCAAATCAGCACAACACTTGCTTGGTGAACTCACACGCACAGATTTGTGCATATTCGAGGCCTATTGACACTTCTTCTTCATTGACGGGATATTGAGTGTTGACATTTCAACATCAGATGTGCATTAACTCAACTATAAATGTGTTTCCCTCGTCAGATTTCCAAGAGCTGATTATACGCCCGGAGATGCATTGCGAAGCGAAGGCGAAACGTGACGTGGTTGTCTCACAAGAGCACTTCAGACACCTGCCCAGTCTAGAGTCGACCAGACACGGCCCTCCGACCCACGCCAAGCCCTCGCGTCTTCCAGACAGGATCAGTGTTTTATTAGGCAGCAAACCCCGCACGCGAAGCATTTCGTTTCGAGATCCGACGCCAGAGAAGTCTAGGATGGAGGCGCTTTCGAAGCTCGGACTCGCTCAGAGGCGAACGCAATCCGTCATGCATTGGAAAAGCGCTGGCGATACGCTCAACATCACAAATCCAGCTGACCACGCAGTCACACACACTGATTTCAACAGCTTCGGCGGTAAGAGCATCACATTTAACCACGCTCCGTCAGATTTCCATCACAACAACTTCAGCAGCAGATCCCGAGTCGTGAACCACGAAGCCTCGATAGAAGAGGACGCTTCCAGCTCAGACAGGACTTCAGATGAAGGCTTGCTCCAGAGGACAGCGTCACGCTCTGAAGCGCTCGTGAAGCCGAAGCCGTCCTTCCGCGCTCAGGGAGTCACGGTGCAGTTTTCAGGGCGAGGAGCCTCAGGTGAAGCCAGACGTGATGCTCTTCACAAGCTAGGACTGATGTGTTCCCACGCTCCTAACTGAGACTCCACTACTAACACAACTTCTGTTTATGCATTCTCTGTCATGTTGTACATGTGGTGTATGTAATGTGGATTCCAGTGTGAATGAGCACGAGTGTTAGTGTATGAAGCAGTTACTGAAGGACTCAGAATGCATGATTGTGAACATG